>NC_138372.1:46566646-46698207 GCF_054177405.1 Leptonychotes weddellii
GGCGCCTGGGTGGCTCAGTTGGTTAAGCAACTGCCTTCGGCTCAGGTCATGATCCCGGAGTCCCAGGATCGAGTCCCACATCAGGCTCCCTGCTCAGCAGGGAGTCTGCTTCTCCCTCTGACCCTCCTCCCTCTCATGCTCTCTGTCTCTCATTCTCTCTCTCGCAAATAAATAAAATCTTAAAAAAAAAAAAAAAAAAAAAACTGACGACCCCAGGAAGCTTTTGTTTATGTGGATTCAAACGGACATTTACCATATTAGAAATTAAGATTTCAAATTATTACTTTATAAAATAACCCATTTGTAAGAATTAAGTACAACTTAGTACAATTTAATAGCTTTACTGTTGCTAGTTCAAAGAAAAGGGTGGTAAAATAATCAATGGTTGTATGTATATTTGGATTTCAATATGCAAAAAAAGGGCAGTTAACGTTCAGCAGTTATCATGCACTCTCCAGAATTCAGGTGCTAAAGTAAAATGTTAAAACACTGCTTGGAACTTTACATGCCTAAAATTTAATTTCTATAACAACCTCTTAAAGGTAAGTATTATTTTATTCGTCGCAATTAGTGGAGAAAAATACTGAAGCCCTTTTGATACTCAGTGGGGTTGCCTGCTTTAATATAAATCCAGAAGAACATACTCTAATACTATTTACTGTTAGGGCTGAGGAAAATGAGTAGCTGGCTCCTGATACATTCTAGTAAATTCTCCCATACAAATAAAGTGTGACAGGACTTTAAAAGAAATAGTTTTAGGAGGCTAGACTTACGTGTTGTGTCTTGGTTAGTATGCATATTTAACACAACTTTGTTATTCTCAAATTACAGAAAGAACTGACTTCGGTCTTGAAGGCTGATTCATAATAGGGTTATTCATAAGAGGCTAGCTGAACTTGTTAGGTTTCAAGAGACAATATCTGAAACCATGTAATAAAAGTTACACAAATTCATTATTACTAAACCAAGCAGATTTCATTTTCCTGAAGATACCCCAAATAATAGGCAAAAATGAGCATACCTGTGGCAGGTGACAGGTAATACTGCCTTGTATAATTGCGGGATCTTTCTGTTTATCAGAGGCTGTAAGGCCTCTTTAAGGCGATGATAGTTTCTCTCCAGTTCCCTTTGATACTCCTTTTGATCTGGCCCAATTAAGCTCTTATTTTTTCTTAAGGCATCCTCACACCTAGGAAAAACTGTGTTACCAAAAGATTTCTCTGGCATAGTTTGAGAGCCTGATGCTATTACACATATTTACCATGATGATGTCATTCAATTTTTCGGTTCAATGTCTCTCTTGCATTGGGGGTAAGGCAGGGAACAGATGATCAACTTGAATTCTTTTACACTCTAACATTCACCAACAGTCTTCATTTAATTGAATACTGTGTATTTTTTAATGTTAAATCTTAAGCCATTTTTCCACATACCACCACTAGACTTTTTAACCCTATTCACTTATGTACGAACAATGGCATCTGGCACAGTGGTTTGCCAGTGTTCAAATAAGGTGCTTAAATGAATAGTCGTTGATAACAATCCTTTGTCCAATTTATTCAGATATTTAAGAAAAAAACCTGGACCCTAACAGAGCAATGTAGGATGTTAAACAATGTACCCATATCAATAGTTGCAGAATTACAGCTAAGTGATGTTCAGAAGAAAACATACAGTCTTAAATGCTTATATATTTTTTTTAAAAAAGCTAAAAGTGAAGAGCTAAGCAACTTAAAAGAACAGAACAAACTTGAAGTCAAATCACAATCTTTCCACACAAAACACAACAATCTGCGAATTCTACTAAACATTCTAAGGATAGGTAATCCCAGTGTAACACAATTATTCTACAGTATAGAGGGGGAAAAAAACATATTTCTGAGAAGAGTTTCCAACTCCTATTTCAAGGTTTGGATACCAAAACCTAATGGGACTATAAAGATAAAAGTGTAATTTAATCTCACCCATAAACAGTTGCAAAACTCCTAAACAAGACAAGAGGAAACTGTTGTACCAATATCACATACACGTAACATTCTAAAATTTGTCATGATGAAAATTCAGCATAACAACAAATAGGTGGGAACTTCTTTAACCTAATTAAAAGTATCTACAAAAAACCTGAAGAAAACACTATACTCAAACAGTGAGCACTCTGTCCTTTTAGATCAAGAACAAGAAAGTGATGTCCTCTATCATACTGCTATTCAGAATAACATAGTACTGGAGCTTCTAAACATCACTGTAAAAATTAAAAAAGATTCTACAGATAAATTATTAGAATTAACGAGTTTGGTAATATCCTCATGTAAAAATATAAAATTCAACTGCATTCTGTATGCCAGCAAACAAAATATAATTCTAAAAGATACCATTAACAAAAGCATAAAAGTATGAAATACCAAGGAATAAAATCAAGATATATAAGGCCTTTACAGAAAATCAAAATATTAAGAAAACATCTAAGTAAATGAGAACGAGGTCATACTCATGGACTGGAAGAGTCAAGTTCTAAAGAACTTCCAACTCTCTGCCAACTTATCTACAGATTCAGGTTATTAGTTTTAGGTTATTAGTTTTCCTTTAGGGAAAAGGGTCCAAAATAGTCCTTGAACAAAAGGTGACAGAAATTGCTCTACCAGATATCAAAGTTTATTACAAAGCTGCAGTAATTAAGAAAGCATGATATTGGCTCAAGGAGAAACAGAATAATGGAAGATAATAAAGATCACAGAAACAGATGGATACCAACATGAGCACCTGATTTATAACAATACTGCAAAGCAGAAGAGAAAGGGCAATTTTTGAAATAAGTGGTGCTGTGTCAACTGGATATCCATAGGGAAAAGAAATCTGACCCCAATTCATGCCACAATTAATAAATGGTATCAAGATAATCACCAATCATCAGAATGGACAAAAAAAACTAATCCCTACCTTGAACCACTCAAAAATCAAATGCAAGTGGATTTAAAATAAAAATTAAAAAGCCATTTTTGCCTTCTTCCCCTGTTTTTAGCCTACATTGAGTTTTATTTTTTTAAGATTTTATTTATTTCTTTGGCAGAGAGAACACAAGTAGGCAGAGCGGTAGGCAGAGGGAGAGGAAGAAGCAGGCTCCCCAATGAGCAGAGAGCCCAACATGGGGCTGAGATCACGACCTGAGCCGAAGGCAGAAGTTCAAACCACTGAGCAACCCAGGTGCCCCTAACCTACACTGAGTTTTAGAGATACCATTATACTGGGTTTTAGAAGTCAATATAGAATACTACTATGACCAGGGCACCTGGGTGGCTCAGTCAGTTAAGCGTCTGCCTTCAGCTAAGGGTCATGATCCCTGGGTCCTCCTAGAATCGAGCCCCATATCAGCCTCCCCACTCAGCGAAGAGTCTGCTTCTCCCTCTCCCTCTGCTGTTCCTCCTGCTTGTGCGCGTGCTCTCTCTCTGTCAAATAAATCAATCAATCTAAAAATAAAATAAAAAATACTATGACCTCAGTGAAAAAGTCAATTTAAGATACAAAAAGCAGCAGTCATAAAGAAAAGACTGAATCCTTCGCTGTGCAGAAGCATTTGATTTTAATGTGTTCCCGCTAGTTTATTTCCCTTGCTTTTAGGAGACATATCTAGAAAAATGCTGCTATGATTGATGTCAAAGAAATTACTGTCTGTACTCTTCTAGGATTTTTATGGTTTTGGGTCTCACATTTTGAGTTTATTTTTGTGTGTGGTGAAAGACAGTGGTCCCATTTCATTCTTTTGCATATAGCTGTTGGGTGTTCCCAATGCCATTTGTTGAAGAGACTTTTTTCCATGACATATTCTTTCCTCCTTTATTGAAGACAAATTGACCATATAATTGTGGGATTACTTCTGGGTCTTCTACTCTGTTCCACTGATCTATGTGTTTACTTTTGTGCTAGTCCCATACTGCTCTGATTACTACAGCATTGTAATATAGCTTAAGTCTGGAATTGTGATACCTCCAGTTTTTTGTTCTTTTTTTTCAAGATTGCTTTGGCTATTTGGGGTCTTTTGTTGTTCCATACAAATTTTAGGATTATTTGTTCTAGTTCTGTGAAAAATGCTGTTGGTGGGTTGGAAAAGTGAGCAACTCTTGATCTCGAGGTCATGAGTTCAAGGCCCATAATGGGTGCAGAGATTACTTAAATAAAACTTAAAAAAAAAGTGCTGTTCGTATTTTGACAGAGATTGCATTAAATCTGTAAAATGCTTTGGGTAGCAATTTTTGTGTGTGTGTGCTTCCATGACCATTTCATCTTTCCATTTCTTTGTGTCATCTTCAATTTCTTTCATTGACGTTTTATAGTTTTCAGAGTATAGGTCTTTCACCTCTTCGGTTTATTCCGAAGTATTTTATTATTTTTGGTGCAACTGTAAATGGGATTGCTTTCTTAATTTCTCTTTCTGCTGCTTCATTATTAATGTATAAAAATGCAAGAGAGTTCTGTACATTGATTCTGTACCCTGAAACTTCACTGAATTCGTTTACTGGTTCTAGTAGTTTTTTTGGTGGAATTGTTAGGGTTTTCTATATATAGTATCATGTCATCTGCAAATAAAGTTTTACTTCTTCCTTATCAATTTATTATGTTGAGGTATGTTTGTTCCCTCTAGACCTAGTTTGTTGGGGGTTTTTATCATGAATGGATGTTGTACTTTGTCAAATACTTCTGCACCTACTGAAATGATCCTATAGTTTTTATCCTCTCTCATCAATGTGATGTATCATGTTGTCTGATTTGAGAATGCTAAACCACCCTTGCATCCCGGGAATAAATCCCACCTGATTGTGGTGAATGATTTTTTTTTTTTTTAACGTTATTGTTGGATTCGGTTTGCTAGTATTTTGTTGAGGATTTTTGCATCTATGTTCATAAGAGATATTGGCCTGTGGTTCTCTTTTTTTGTGGTGTCTTTATCTGGTTTTAGTATCAGGATGATACTGGCTTCATAAAATGATTTTGGAAGTTTTCCTTCCTCTTCTATTTTTTGGAGTAGTTTGAGAAGAAGAGGCATTGACTCTTTAAGTATTTGGTAGAATTCACCTGTGAAGCCATCCGGTCCTGGACTTTAATTTGTTGGGAGGTTTTTTTTTTTTTTTTTAATGGATTCAATTTCATTCCTGGTAATCAGTCTGTTCAAATTTTCTATTTCTTCCTGCTTCAATTTTGGTAGGCTGTTATATTTCTAGGAATTCATCCATTTCTTCTAAGCTTTCAAGTTTGTTGGCACACAATTTATCATAATAGTCTCTTGTAATTGTTTATATTTCTGTGGTGTTGGTTGTTATTTGTCCTCTTCATTTATGATTTTGCTTATTTGAGTCCTCTCTCTCTTTTTTCTTTTTGTTGAGTTTGGTGAAAGTTTATCAATTCTGATCTTTTCAAAGAATTAGCTCCTTGTTTTTTTTTGTGTGTGTGTTTTTTTAAGATTTTATTTATTTATTTGAGAGAGAGATCACAGAGGGAGAGGGAGAAGCAGACTCCCCGCTGAGCAGGGAGCCCGATGTGGGACTCGATCCCGGGAATCTGGGATCATGACCTGAGCCACAGGCAGACGCTTAACCGACTGAGCCACCCAGGCGCCCGAATTAGTTCCTGGTTTTATTGATCTATTGTTTATTCTAGTTTCCGTATCATTTACCTCTGCTCTAATCTTTGTTATTTCCTTTCTTTTTGCCGGTTTTGGGTTTTTTCTTTTTGTAGCTCCTTTATGTGTAACAGCTTACACACTTTGGGGAAAAAAGTGGCATTATCTGGTTGAAGTTGAACCTATGAACCAACACTACTCTTAGGTATGTAACTCCTGGAAAATCTCTTGTCAATTCAGAAATAGAGGGATATTTGAATAGTACTCTTTGTAACTATTTTGTTTTGTAAAAACAAAAACACAGGAAACCACCAAATATCCACCAACAGAAAATGAATAAATCATGGCATAGTCATACAACATAATATATAAAAATAAAGCAACATTATAGGTATATCTCACAAACACTGAAAACAGCAAGTCACAATTGTATTCACTGTTCATTTATATAAAAAACATGTGAAACAAAGTAGTGTATTATTAAGGGATACACTCATTTATGATAAAATGATAAAGACAATAAAGGAAATAATATGAAATTCATGATAGTGGTTACCTCTAAAGGAAAGGAGAGATGCTATCAGAGAAGAACATATGAGGAGGGGATCTCAAAGCAATGAGAATGCTATTTCTTAAGCAGGGTGGGTAGGTACATGATTCTTTTCTCCCTGCTCTTTAATAGCAAATGTTATAAATGCTATATTGAATCTATTCAAGATTTAATGAAAGCAAATTTTAAAAGATAAACCCCAAAATATCAAAAGTAAACACATGCAAAGCTATTAATTATTTTAGGAATAAATGATTAACAAATGAACAGCAAACCAAAGTACCATTTAAACTGATTAACAACAAACATCCTACCTAACTGGCATTACTAAAGCAAGGTGTCCTGAGCATAGCACACTTGCATACTTGGCACTGTTAATACTTAGAAACTTTTTGGAATGCACGATATATTAAGGGCCGATAAAAATATTCATGTACTTCGGCTCAGTCATTTCATGATTCAAATGTTAACAAAAGACAAAAAGAGGCACAGCCACTGTGGAAAATAGTACAGAGGCTCCTCAAAAAATTAAAAACAGAAATACCATATGATCCAGTAATTCCACTAGTGGGTATTTACTTAAAGAAAATGAAAACATTAATTATAAAGGACACATGCATCCCTATGTTTACTGCAGCATTATTTACATTAGCCAAGATATGGAAGCAACCTAAGTGTCCACTGATAGATGAGTAGATAAAGAAGATGTGAGACACACACACACACACACACACACACACACACACACACACACACACTGGAATATTACACAGCCATAAAGGGAAGACATCTTGCCATTTGTGACAACATGAATGGATCTAGAGGGTATGATGCTAGGTGAAGTAAGTCAGACTGAGAAAGACAAATACCATATGATTTCACTTATATGTGGAATCTAAAAAACAAATGAACAAACAAAAAGCAGAATCAGACCTATAAATACAGAGAACTAATGGTTGCCAGAGAGAAGTGCAGTAGGGAGATGGGCAGAAAAGGTAAAGGGGACTGGGCGACACAGGCTTCCAGTTCTGCAATGAATCAGTCACAGGCATACAAGGCACAGCACAGGGAATGCAGTCAACGGTACTGTAACAGTGTATGAGGACAGACAGTAGCTATACTTGTGGTGAGCACAGCGTAAGACACAGGGAAGGTGAAGCACTACGCTGCACACCGGAAACTGACGTAGCACTGCTGTGCCAACGACACGAAAAACAAAACAAAACAAGAAACACTTAAAAAAAAAAAAGATCCAATGCACTGGTGAACACACCACACTTCAATTCAACTTAAATTCAAATAGGGGCGCCTGGGTGGCTCAGTCGTTAAGCGTCTGCCTTTGGCTCAGGTCATGATCTCAGGGTCCTGGGATCGAGCCCCGCATCGGACTCCCTGCTCAGTGGGAGGCCTGCTTCTCCCTCTCCCACCCACCCCTGCTTGTGTTCCCTCTCTCACTGTGTCTCTCTCTGTCAAATAAATAAATAAAATCTTTAAAAAAAACCCAACAAACTTAAATTCAAATATTTAATGAAATAATATAATCATTAGAAAGCTTTAGCTTTAATTGAAAAATAAAAAGATTATAGGTATACTGTGAGTTTTATAAATATATATGCATACTGATATAAAAAAAGGTAACACAAAAATAAAAAAGATAGCATGACCAACAAAATAATAAATAATAAAAAAGGCTGTAACTTTCTTGATAAGGTTTATGTTATGGAGTGGGGTTTTTTTTTTTTTCTTTTTGTCATTTAAGAAAACCTTCTCTACAGTTGGTGGTAATACTTAGAGACCAGCAGACTACAGAAATTGATCACCTTATCATCAATATACACAAGGAGGAGGACATGTGACTTAAAATGTAGTCAAAACAACAGCAGGGAAAGAAGTAACTGTCTATACTTAAATGTCTATGACCTAAAGAAGTATGTGTTGTTCCAAGATCATCTGGCACACAAAGATAGCAGGGTGTTTTTGGTTGTTATCCGAAACTTCCCTAATAATAAAATTAATGCTAGGAATCAGTCAATGCTACAAGTATAAAGTAGATTTCTTTATTTTACTACCACAGTTCATCCACTCCATACACTAGAAGCTATGTTTCCTGTTGTCTCCTAAAACCAAACTTAGAAGGTGGTCTGGCACAATAATCAGATTCTGGAATCTCAGATTTCCAATGAAGCTTTCTGAAGCCTTTTTAAAAGACAGTCACCATGTTCAGGCAGGAGAAATTGATAGGAATTCATGATAGCTATTGCAGTGAGAACGGGGGAAATTCCATCTTAAAATACTTGAACATGTTAGCATTCCTTGTAATTTTCTGATGACAAAACTGATGTGAAATTATTTCTACCCCTGATAAAGTTGGTTCAGTATATGACTTGATAAGAGAAACCATAAACGGGAGTCAAAGACTGGGTTCTAATGCCGCTTTGTTAGGTGACCATCATGTCATTTACTGAATGGTACACAAGGCTCTCTTACGATCCATTCCCAGTCGACTTACCCAGTATTTGACTGCTTGTCTTTACAGAGTCCATGGTTCCAGCTTCATTAAACTATTCACTTTTCTCAGAACAGTCTCTGAACTTTGCGCATGCTGGGTTTTTTTCCCTTTTCTATTTAGTATGCCCTGCTCCTCGTTTCTGCCTGAAAAACTAATATCCATCCTTCAAGGTCCATATCAAATTTCGACTTCTGTGGGAAATCTTCCCTGGCATCACCATGTAAAATTAATCATTCCCTCTACTGTCAAGCTTACAGTGTTGGTAAAGCAGGAATCAGTCTCAAGTTGATAAATGACTTTTTTCCTATTGTTTCAAAATTTAATATTTGCCCAACACCTATTTATTTTGTGCCAAGTATTATCTGTGCAGAAAAGAGTTAACTGCAGGCCTGAGACTGCTACCCTTTTCAAAGGCCTATTTCCAAGGCTGGCCCTTGGTTAGCAGCTGGGAATTTGGATTTCGGGAGGTAATCATTCCCAGAAGACAAGAGTGGCTCACTGTGCCTACACTATTTATACAAACGTTATGGCTTATGCTGAACACCTGCTTTCAGAATTCTGGTACCTGCCAGGGAGAAGGGGCCTATAGGAACAGCCCTCAACAACAATCTTGGCCCGGAGTCTCTATTCAGTAGCTTCCGGGTAGACAACATTTCACACACGCTATCCCAGCTCATCCCAGCTCACGGCTGGAGGAGTCAGGAGCGCCTGTGTGAACCCCCTGAGAGAGGATTCTAGAGTCTATACCTGGATCCCCCCAGACTTCACGCACAGTGCCTTTTCCCTTTGAGGGTTTTTACTTTGTCCCTTTCCATAGAAATCAATCACAGCTGTGACTACAACTATATGCGGAGTCCTATGAGTCCTCCTAGCAAATCATTAAAACTGGGGGTGGTCCTGGGGACCCTGAGACACCCATATATTATTTCATCTAACTTGCACAACCTCCCTGTGGGAAGTAGATTATTATTATCATCCTTATTTAATAGATTAGAAAATGATCACAGAGATTAAATGACCTGGAATAGGACACACAATGACAAAGACAAGATTTGAACACAAATTTTCTGCTTCCAAGTTTGTTGTTTGTATGTTTCCTGAGGGAAGGGAAGCAAAAACTTTCACACTGAAGGTTCACAATAAATAACAACTCTCAGGTTAAACAGCTAACTAGTCTAATAATAGTTCCATGTTAAAAAAATGTTGAGTCTAGGCTTTTCTAATCTTTAAAAATATGGCAATATAGAGTATTAGAGGTGGGGGGATATGTATACACCCTGAAGGAATAGTAAGTTATACACAAACTGTTCCTCTTTGTGAGCCACTTCCTAGATTTTCTCTTTTCAAGAGTCCCTTAAGACCCTTACACCATTCTGTGGTTTGGACATTCTCAATTTACACAGGAAGCCTTGAGTACCTTTTAGTAAAATCTTTGAAGCACAGTCGTAGTTTATTATGATGTCTGAAGAGCTTTGGGTCACTGGGTATTTCAGACAGAAAAACCTGGGCAACTTCCAAAGGCCCCTGTAAAATAAGAAAATAAAACAAGTGTGTTTTTGTCTTCTCTAAAATCAGAGGTATAATTTACCCAAATGATTTTTTCTTAGCACTAAGATGGCTGCATTTAAGCATAATGCAGATATGTCTATGTCTATATTAAAACTTCTCAGGGCACTTGGGTGGCTCAGTCAGTTCACGTCTGACTCTTGATTTCCGCTCTGGTCATGATCTCAGAATCCCGTGTCCGGCTGTGGGCTCAGCAGGGAGTCTGCTTGAGATTTTCTCTCTCTCTCTCTCTCCCTCTGCCTCTCCTCACCCTTGAGTGTACTCTCTCTCTAAAATAAATACACCCATCTTTAAAAACAAAACCAAAATACCAAAAAACCTTCTCACAGACAGATTCTGGCCATATTATTTTTAGCTTCTCCTAATGCCAAATCTATATGCTTAGGTACTGTAATTAAATTGCTGAGTATTTTTCAAAGAAAAATAGTAGGAGTTCAAGGATTGACTATTATATTTATCAATACATTTTGCCTTGTACTTTTTACATTCCTTAATTTACCCTGGATGCAAACAGTTGTCAAGCCACTGGTTATTAGATACTTGATTCTGCTAAAATAGCTTCCCTCAGTATTCCAAATGTGTTCTAACACTGCAAGTTAAAGACGATCCCTTGTGAGTGTTGTATCATTTGGAAGTAAAACCCCCAAATCATGTATGTTTTTAGGGGTAAAGGTGTTAAAACATTTATTTCGCTTTGGTACGGCACTTCTTGGCTTTGCTTCTCTAACCTAAAATATAGGTAAGATATATAATATGAATTCTTACTTGAAGCCTTTCTGGATTTTCCCTTACCCTGGAATATTCCCTAATCATCACCAAGAGAATCTGAATGAACCCATTACAAGGAGATAAACGGGGATGTCTTCTAATCTGCACATGACAAAGCACCAAACAATATCTTATGTACATATATTATTAAAATTTTCAGAGTGATTCCACATATTTCCTCCTCATGACTCAATGGGAAGGAGGTCTGGAGAAGGTAACATCAGGGAATATCTAAGGAAGTAGGCATCCACATGTACAAAGAGAGTTCTGAAAACAAGACCTTTTTAGATCATGTTCTTTCAGTATGAGGTTTTTGTTTTTTAAAGATTTTGTTTATTTTTTGACAGAGAGAGACAGCGAGAGAGGGAACGCAAGCAGGGGGAGTGGGAGAGGGAGAAGCAGGCTTCCCGCTGAGCAGGGAGCCCGATGCGGGGCTCAATCCCAGGACCCTGGGATCATGACCTGAGCCGAAGGCAGACGCCTAATGCCTGAGCCACCCAGGTGCCCCTCAGTACGAGGTTTTAAAGGAAGGGCCATTTTAAGTGAATCAGTTCCTTCTTAATAGAATGTTTAAGAACAGACAGGTAGAAAAATACAGGCAGTACAGAGGGCAGGCATGAAAACCTTAATAACTGCGATTATACTAAAAAGATTTTTTTTTCAGTCTATTTTCATTTATACTTCGTGTCTTTTGCAAACCACTCCTAACCCAACTATCTTTTTCCACTTGATCAGACACTCGTGGCCTTTGTGAAACATAATCAGGAAATCCTTCCCAATTCCACTTAACGACTGCCATCACAGAGTACCAGCAAAAAGCACTAACCTGATTCACTGTTGTGCCTACAGACCCCTGGAGAACCATCTGAAGCATTTTGGGGTCTGCTGGATCCTGATGTGTTGCAAATGCCAACTCCTGGGTCTTTTTCTGCATGTCTTCAATAGCAACTTCAATTGGAGTTAAGATGATCTGGGTGAAATAACATCTAGTAGGTCAGTGTACTGATCGAAAACTATTCAATGAGCTTGATATATAATCATTTTTTTAAAAAGTGGAGACCAACTATAAAACTGTTTTCTAATAATAGAATTCCAAACTTTGGATCCCTAAATTGGGGAGGGGGGGGAGCCAGCCTTTTAAAGCATAAGCTGAGGGTAAACTAGGGATTTAGAAAAGAAGCCAAAGTTAATGACTCAAAAATGGGTAAAGTTCTAGGATGCTGTCACGTGAGGGGCGGTACGTAACCCTACAGCCACACTGTTCTCACACGGCTCCAGTGTCTCTGTTTCACAAATCCTATTCCCGTTTGTGGACTTACCTCCTCTTTGTGAGTGACATTGACCCTTGTCTTAATATAAGGAAAGGCATGAGAAGTAGTCAGAATGGTCTTCCGTTTGAACTGTTCATGAAGTTCCCCATGGGCACGGCCGTCCAAAGTGAAAGGCGTACAGTACATGAAACGGCGAAGATTATAGTTTTTGTCAAAATAGGTGATTCTGTCCTTCATCTCGTATGTGTCAAAGTACGGTTCCACATAGGTTATCTGAATATATGCCTGGGGATAAAAAAAAAAAAAAGGCCTTCATTTTCTCACTATTAAATCATCATTTAGTCCTTCTCCCACAAAATCATGGTCTCAGAGCTACACTTGTGTGGCATTCGGTCTCACCCACCATACCTTGTTAGGATCTAATTTACACTTGTCTACAGGATTAGAGTCCTTGATTACTTCAACCACATCCTCTCCAAATCTTTCTCCATAAAATCCCTACAATAAAAGAAAAAGAAACCTTTTACATGAACTTAACATTAGTGGAGAACAGAGAAGGCCTCTGAGGGAGACTTCTGAGCAAAATTAGGCCATTTAGTGAGTTCTTGTACAACCATCTGAGTAATTACAAAATAATTATTTAGGTTCACAAAAATTATATTAGCCTATTTATTTGATATTATTTATATCTACTCACTTTAATACAAAATAGAAGAACAATTTTCTACAATAAAAGTACAGGATTCCATAAGGGATTCTCAAGAAAAATAAGGGAACAGAAAGCAGAACCAAAGAAACAAGGTATCTTTGATGTTTAGGACCTTACTTTTATTGAGATTGATGTGGCCTGATTTCTTGCAGACATGTGTCAATGAACCAACATTCATTTTTATGAATGATTTAATATTCCAGAGTTTTCAAATAAAAGCGTTGATCTGCTGAAAGTTTCATACTGGTTTAGATTTTGAAAAGGCACCAGTCAAGAATGTAGTGACTTTCCCATATAACATGGAGGAGCAGCATGGGCAACAGATGGAGCTTATTCCATAGGAAAAATTACATCTGAATCTTCAAAGGAGAACCCCTACTCTTCCCTCAAAGATAATTCTTATGATTGAGTAAATTTGGAAAATACTGTCTCAATATTTCCCAAGACTTACTTAGCTCTTGAAAAATAAAAAGTCACACTTTAAGCCAATTTATGGAAGGTGAGCCCAGGGAAGTCACCAATAAGAATACAACATTCAAGAAATTAATAGGAGCTGAGAATTAAAACAAGCCCAGAACACTGCTTCTCAAACTCTTATGTGAATACAAGTGACCCAGGGATCTTGTTAAAATGGAGATTTTAATTTAGAGTATCTGGAGTAGGTAGGGTCTGAGATTCTACATTTCAATCTCCTAGATGAGGCCAGTGCTTCTGGTCCATGGGCTGCATTTTGAGTAAAAAAAGAATAGAGAGACGTTGGAAAGACTAACTATAGCAGAAAAGATTGGTAAACCTCATAAATATGAAAATTAGTCATTCATGGTAAAAATGAAGAAGTTCTAAAGGTTAAGGGGTTCTAAGAAGTGTTTTCAGGGTATGATTTCAGGCTTTTAATTTCTAAAGGATTCTCACTGGGAATCAGGCCAAAGAGATAATGCACTTGGGTCAGAAATTTCTTGGGGTTCCAGTTCCATCATCAGTTGCTACTTAACTCCTTATGCCTTTTACTGCAAAATGTAGATAATACTATACATTTCTCTGTAAATCACAGTAATTCTGAAGGTTGTAGTGGTTTCTAAAATATGTGTGAAAGGGGCACCTGGGTGGCTCAGTCATTAAGTGTCTGCCTTTGGCTCAGGTTATGGTCCTAGGGTCCTGGGATCGAGCCCCACATCGGGCTCCCTGCTCGGCGGGAAGCCTGCTTCTCCCTCTTCCACTCCCCCTGCTTGTGTTCCCTCTTTCACTGTGTCTCTCTCTGTCAAATAAATAAAATCTTTAAAAAAATAAAAAATAAAATAAAATAAAACATGTGTGAAAAAAGAGCCTCAAAAAAAGTTTATATTATTTTACTGTTGCCATAGAAGATTTGAAGGATTTGAAAGATTATTACTGTAGCTATCAAAAAATCCTTAGTTTCTAAAGGAGTAGTTTATTTGGCAGGATCTGGCTTATTAAATGATTCGATCTGGATCTGAAAGTCAATTCATCATAGAGAATACAAATTAAAGATGACATTTATAAACTACCACAGCATTCACCTCCAATCTGTGAGAAATCTCTGCAAGTTTGGTTATTGCAGGCTCCTTGTAAACAAATTCCTGTTCATCCAAATCCCCGAACTTGGTTCCATAAAAACCAACACGAAAATAGGTGCCAAACATCCGCTTACCATCCTAGGCGTAGGAAAACAAAGAAACTTCAATACAAAGTTTTTTTTTGTTTTTCACATTATGTTTACATTGCTATAGCATAAAATTCTCAAAACACTGCAAAAAGATTTCATTCAAAATTACAAAATTTTACTGTTTCTCAAATGAAGGTAAAAACAAAGTAAATATTCTTTCTTTTTCGGTATTTCTAACAAATAACATTCTGCAATTAGGGCTTTTATCAAGTGACTGAATCACATATGTTTTATGTTTTTCAGAGTTTGTACCAAGTGACTACCTCACATTGGTCTATGTTTTTAAGTCCCTATACTGTGAGATAAATCATTTTCCTTATTGAAAGAAAAGATGCTTTGTATAACAAGAACTGTGTCTTAATTATTCTGAAATTATAGCATATCAAATAAAGTTAAATTTAAAAATAACATTAACATTTTTATTTAGCATTTGCCTTCATACAATCTTTATACATATTATCAATGAGGTCATAAAAGTTAGGAGCCAAGTACATAGCACCCGGCATAGAGGACTCAGTAAATGGCAAGACCATGCAGAAGCCCTGAGGCAGACAATTTACAATGGGTGTCCCTCTCTCGATAAAAATACTTCTATGTGGAAGAGTAACAAAAAATGGAACAGAAAGGGAAAAGTGCATGAGAGATAAGAAAAAATGTGACACGAGTTGGTTATTCTCAAATCCCCAAACCACCCGCTGCATACATTAACCACACATTCAAGTACAAAGTACACTAAGACTATCTGAACTCTTACACAGCACATTTGAGCACAAATTCCTTCAATAAAGATAAAATATTTGGAAGCTTTCTATGCAATTCTTACAATTTATTTACAAGGATGTTTCAGAAGGGGGTGCCTGGGTGGTGCCTTTGGTTAAGCGTCTGATGCTTGGTTTCGGCTCAGGTCCCGATCTCAGGGTCATTAGATCGAGCCCTGTGTTAGGCCTGCTTAAGATTCTCGCTCTCCCCTGCCCCTACCTCCCCTCAAATAAATAAATAAATCTTTAAAAAAAAACACCAAGATGTTTCCGAAGGATTTTGTGGTAGTGCCTATATACACAGTCTCACATAAGTATTTAAAAACCTCTGAATTCTCTTTAAGCCTAATCTGTCTTACACTTACTTTTCCTATATTGAGTTCTTACTAGAAAGGCTAAAGGATATGTAAAATAAGTCACAAATGAAACAGATAATTAAGCAAAACAGGAAACTCTGATCCTTAATTTACTAGTTTCATAACACCAAAAAAAAAAAAAAAAGTACTGTGACTAAAAATATCCCCACATTTCTATCCAGGAGAAATGAAGTTTTGAAGACAAAAATGTCTTTGAAGCTTAAAAAAAAAAAAAAAAAAAAAAAAAAAACCTTGAGGTTTCTAATCTAAAAATTTTTTTCACAGTTATTTCAAAATTTAACACGTATAAAAATTAACTAAGTTCCTACAGCAAATGAAATCTCTCTAGAAAAAAAGGTATTCAATCAAAATTCTGATTAAAACCATCCATAAGCCAATTAAACAATATAATAACAAATTTTGACATAATCAAGGAATGAAGGCACTGCATGGAAAATAAAAATGGCGTTTGAGAAAATTAATACCTTGTGATTTTTATGTTTCAAAAATGTCATACACATATATACATATACATTTCTACTTTTAGAAACCACAAATAGTAAAATTTTGTTATTCTGGCCAAACTCCTTTCAGAGGTGTCCAACTTAAAATGCTATTCCACATCTTTAATATTGTGGCCTTTTAAATATTTGAAGACCGAGATTAGGACTTGTTTCCTTTAGCTAAACTTTCCAGTTCCCAATCATCTTTATATGATAGGAATTACTATCATGTTTGCATTTTATTAGTTTTTCAATGCCACCTTTCAAAGTGTGGCATCTCAGAAACAGACAGAATACTGATGATATGATCTGATCAGTGCAGGGATCAGTGGGCTCACTGCCTCCCATATGAACTTGAATTTTATTAATGCAGCTTATACCCAGTTACTAAGCACTTAAAGCTCTTTTTATTTACTTTCTTATACTGACATTCAGTTCAAGGAAAAAAAATATTGAGTGCTTATAATGTGTTAGACACTGTTCATCGTCAGTAATATGAAAATAAAAATGAGAAGATTTCGTTCCTCAAGAAAGTAAAGAACTCAAATAATTACAATACAAATAATAAAAAGTGGAATCAAGAAAGGAAAGATTAATCCTGCTGGACCCAGGTCACAGAAGAGGTGACACACAGAGTTCTACAAGTCAGAAGAACGGCTAACTGGATGTAGGAAGGAAGGAAAGACCATTTCAGCAGAGAGAGAAAGAAAAAAAAAAAAAGAAGATAAAAGCCATGAAACAGAATGTGAGGGAAACCATTCATCCATTCACAGATTGACTGAGTGCCTACCATATATGTCAGCAAACTGTTCCAGGCATTTGTGATAAATCAGTGAACAAAAGAGACAAAGAGTGTGGTCAGGGTAGGTCTAGAGGTGACATCTGAGCAAAGATGTGGAGGAGTGGGAGAGTTATTCATGTGGATCTCTGGGGAGAGCACTGCAGGCAGAAGAGCGAGCCAGTGCACAGGTCCCAGGACAGAGCCTATCCAGTATGTTTGAAGAACACGAAGGAGGCCGGGGAATTGAAGGGGAGTGTGCAAGAGGCAGAATGGAGTAGATCAGAGAGGTAACTCTAAGGAGTTACTGGAATTGAGAATGAATGTGTGTGCACTGGAATGGGGGAGGGAACAGAAGGAAGCCTAAGAGTTTGAGGAAATTTATTTTCAATTTACAAAAAGTTCTATAGTGTAAAACCACTGACTCTATCATGTTCATGAACCCATAATCATATAGCTTCTTCCTCAGCAAAAACGTCACTTCATCTTATTTCTTCTTCAGAGTTTTAGACCACAAGAGGACACTTGTTTTCTACTTTCCTATAACCTAGCTTCTATTTTTCTAGCATTACCTTTCCTTACTGTCATGAATTCTCTCTGAATTTCCTATCATTCCCACACTCCAATTTATTCTTCTGTTTACTGATTCTACCATCTCCTGGGTGATGCGACCACATCGCAGACAAGCAAAACCCATCTACTCCTCCCTCCACGTCTCTAATGGTTGAAATGTCTTATGACGAATGGACCGCAAATCTTTTCTAGTTTTGTTATCTTTAATGCAAGAACACTCTGTGGGGCTAGTTTTGTCTTTCTACAATGACATCACTACTAAAACTTTTATCCACACCCAATTGTTTTCTGCTATGCTTCCTTCAAGGTTATTGATTTCCAGATAGGCACACCAGTATTTCATACAGTAGTAATCACCCTCCTCTTCTACTCAATCTATTCCTCTTATAGAACACAAACACTTTCATCAGTTTAGTTAGTAGTAGATGTCAACTTGGGAACATAACACCTCCTAGATTTCATTAGCCAAATTGTGTTAAGATTTCAAGTAGCAATAATGATGATGATGATGATGATGTTATAGTAACAACAATAAAAATAATAATCTCCAACATTTTTAAACTACTTACTATGTGCTAGATGCTATTATCCCCTTTACACGAATTATTCTTATCACAACTATGAGATAGGTACCATTTTTTTTTGCTTCATTTTATAGATGAGGAAAAGTAACCTGTCCAAGGTCACATGTTAATCAGTGGTGGGGCTGAGAGTTAAATACCAATATATTTGACACCTGAAGTCCAAGTTCTTAATTAAGCTATATAAATTCCCATACCCTATATACTGATATACAAACATTAGGACATAAGTATGATCTCTGAACCATCTTCCACTTCTGATGTTTTCCTTGAGAATTTTTGAGAATTTCCTTGAGTAAGTCTTTTGAGAATTAATGGGTACCTCCTACCCTATGCTTTGTCTTTTGCTGTATTACAACACTGTCCTCTCTACTCTAATACGATAAGCAGGTTGGTGGTTCACCTATGGAATATATTCTTCTAAGATATAGCCTGTTACATTTCTTTTCAGAAGTTCAGTTTCAACCATTCCATGTCGTAGTCCAGGAAAAAGAAATCACATCTACTATCCTCTACACTGTGCATGTTTTCTGTCCAAATCTTTCCTTTTTCTGAAAAGTAGCATAAAGGGCAGAACACGATCAGTGGTACTGCATCATGAGATGCTCAGTCATGGGTCTGTACCAATTATCAGGGAGTCACCAACTACCCAAAAAGTTGTCTCCTCCTGGAGATAAGAAGATTCTTCCCACCTATTATGTTTTCCTTAACTTTCTTTGTATCTGACTTAACATTCCTGAGGTAAAGACTAGGCTTTTGGAATTTCTTTTTTCATTCCCCTCCTTCAGGGACTCCCCCCACCTCCATCATATCGCTGTTTCTAATTCTGCTCTACCTTTACTTGCTTAGATGAGTTAATTTATCTCACTTAGCTTTAGCATGGATTAAAGCATTAAAAATTCAACAGAAACCACTGCACCAAAACTATGGCCAGTATTTCCGAGCACAGAAACTGTCTCATAGTCATGTCCATCCAGCCCAATGACAAGAGTTAAGATATAGCCCTTTTGCATGTTTCGATCTCAAAAGTTAGGGTACCCCACTTTTCTTTAGCGGTCCAGCAGAAAGAGTTTAGCTTCACAAAGCTAATAAGCCCTTCTCTAGCCTTTCTGGAGACGATAAAATATACCTAATACGGTAGTGATATTCCCTTTGAAGAAATATGTTGTAATCTTTTAAGAAAAAAAAAGAAAGGAGAAAGTGTCACATGACTATTACCAATGTTTGGGGATTGATTATTCTGAAAAATCCAAACTTGCATTAATCTATTTCTGAAACTGATCACTGTTGGGTACATGGATAAATGCTTCTTTTAAAAATGAAACACACACACGCAAAAAATGAAATCAGTATAAAAATTTCCATACAGAAATTCAGTATTTCTCTTTTCCTAAAAATTTTTTTAAAATGCAATCGTAAGAAAGAAATGATTAAAACACACTTTATTTCCTACTATTGCCAGAAAAAGAAATGGGCTTGGGAAAAGAGAAAATAAAGGTGAACACTAAATAGCCATTAAGGTACTGAGAGTGAAAGAGCAGGGAACAGCCACCATGGTTTGTGACGGGTTCCTGATTGGTTCCTTTGCATGGTAAATACTTGATCAAATTGCTAAGTGTCAAGTTTTAGAGTTATCTTTTACACACACACACACACCCCTCAAAAGCTTTGCCAACTCCAATTATTTGTACCAAATCAAAGAGCATAATGAAAAATGAAACACACTGCCCAGAAGGGCTTTCCTGTAAGTCAGGTAGTGAGTTATCCATTCAAAGAGCCTTTCTACACAATGGATAAGTTATCCTTACTGGATATTAAACCAGTGAGTTCTCTGAGAATACTAGGATATTAGCTAGGAAACACAGCTTTTAGAAAAAAAAAACAAAATTACTGAAGTTTTCACAGAGTCAAAAAGAAAAATATTCACAAGATAGGAACTTACCACAATAGACAATAGTAAAAGTAGGGAGTAGGGTCAGCAACCAGGGGCAAGAGAGAAGAGAAAACAGAAAGCATTTTAATTAGGGAAATTTCAAAACAAATAAGCAGCAAATGGTGGCAAACACATTTTTAAAATGCAAGCATCCATTTAAGTTTTACAAGGGAAAAGCAAAAAACAAACGTGCAACAATTTTAGAAGCTACAAAGCTAAAAGTCCAGTGAAAGGTAGTGACAAGAATATAAACAGAAAAATAAAGTCTGCACGACTTTTATCATGCAATAAACATGATGACAGAATGATATTAATGTCATAACCAGTGAAAATTATACCTTTCAGGGGTCGATTTAGCATCAAGCCGACTAGTAATAAACTGCTCAGAGGTTTCAATATATCTTCTTTCATGCCTACTTTTCAGCTAATTTCATTTCATGTGAGGAAATCCATAAGGAACTTTACCATTCCTAGATTAACCATGGCAAGTCTCTTTCTGTTATCTCCTAACTGAGCCACAAAAATGAGGAATTATATATTAGATATTAATGAGGTCATACACATTGAATCTGGAGAATTAAGGTAGATATGCAAGTACTGGCTTCAACTGAAGAAAAGCAGAAAGTAGGGACTAATTCAGGAATGGAGGAAACACAGTAGTAACATTTATTCCTGAGGTTTTCTATCTGGGTCCCCAAATAAGGACCGCAGTACAAAACCAGAGAAAGCGTAAGCTGTTGAGCCAACGTGAATGTGACCTCCAAGTGAGAGGCAAAGCAGACAACTTTACAAATACACCTCGCTTAAAATAAACCTGATTTAGTAATACCCTGGCTTCACCTCATCAAAATAAATTAAGGCACATTTTCCAGAACTCTTTTCTTTATAGAAAGATTTAAAACAATAGCAATCAAATCTTTCTGGCTTTTTTCAGGTAAAATTCGATTCATACATTACTCTTTACAAGCCTACCTCCTACATAAAAGGAAGCATATGTAGTCTTCCACACAAATTATCAAACTGTCAAGTAGAGGAGGTCAAAGTAAATTTCATGTTCTCCCACTCTCTTTATCCCTCCCACCAACAAAATTTAAATGACAAAGTGAATTTCTTCCCTCAGTAGTGCTCATACTCAAGGTGAAGTGACTCAAGATCAAATCAACACATTATTTCATCAATTCTGAGACGCACATTTTTTTGGCCCACATTTTAATATCCCTGATGTTGTGATTTAATACGTTTCCTTTTCTTTCTTAAAGGCATATAAAATAATGGTATGTCTTACAATTGATGGCGTCTTTGATCAGATGAAATATTGTATTTTCTATACACCTCTGAGCAATAACACATAAATCGACCTCTGTAAAATGAGGTGAAACAATATGGTTAAAAAAAGAAATCTGTGTGTAAATGCTGATGAAAGAAAATGCTTCAAAGGATAAAAACAAACTAAAGTGACGACAAAGTGGCTCATTTACCAAAGAATCTCATTAGTACAACATATGAATTTCCATGCACTGCCTACAACCTCTTAATAATAAATTGCTTAAAATAACTTAAGAGTATTTTAACAAAATTTCTTTGGTTAATGAATTCAGTTGATAGCAGATAGCAACAGAATGCCCACAGCTAGCACATGTGGGCAAAGCATTGGCATAAGAAATCTCATCAAATCAATCTATTAGTGTCTTTAACTAACTAAAACATTACCTACCTCCCAGCCAGTACTCTGTATAATAAAAAGTAAAAAAGGGCAAGTCATAAAAAAAAAAAAAAAAAAAAACTGTTTTAAAAGAAAAAAAAAAAAGGCCAAAGGAACTTGAGCAGTGTAAGGCACCATATACGATAAAATCTTCTCTGCGAACAGAAGACAGCAGGATATTTTTAACACCATATTCTTTCACTTAAGATCTGTGACAATTTCCTAAATTGCTTGTTCAAAACCTAAGTAGTTAAAATTCCACCTTTTAAAAACTTTAGAAAGAGAAACTATAAATTTTGGTGAAAAAGAGACAGCTATGTGTTCCATTAATGTATCTGAATTAGACCTCTAACTCACGGGAGCTGTGCTTCACTGAACTACCCAGCGTACACTGGAATAGAAATCGCAATTTTGCTCAAATGCCTATCATACAAATGGAGGAAAATTTCTTGCAAACTACTAGCTCCAGGTGTTCCAGACCTGACATGTAACTGACAGTGCATGTACACAACTGATTATTATAAGACCCACCTGTTACCATCATGAATCATAATAAATCTCTGGCAATTTCAGTGTTTTAGTAGAGGACAATAAAATATTGACTTAATAATAGCAGCCCTGTTTTAAGACTATTAAAGTTTTTCAGATTATATCAATTCATCCAGAATAGCTTAGTCCACAGCGAGAAAGAGGAGGTCAAGCTGACAGACAGTAGAACAGGACTAGTAATGAATACAAAAGTGGATCATCAGTACTCCACGTCCTTCTTGGATGAGGGGTAGCAGATAACAGCACAGGGAGTCTGGGGAAGGGAAGGGAAAAGCGGGGAAGGAGGCTCAACAGGATATTTCAGAGTATATTAAGAGAGCCAAGAATTTAGTTACAGGGAAATCAATTGCTAGGAGTCTACTTCATTTTTAAACCAAGCCTTATTTTGATTTTAATTTTGGTGATAACGTGGATTCCATGAACTATAAACAAGTACTAAAATCATGCTATTATAATTGAATAAGCATAAGACAACAGTTTTAGTCATTATTTTCACTAAATATTACTTTCATATTAGAAATATATTAAAGTATGATTGAATGGAACATCTAGGGAAAAACAGTTGAAGCTGAGGTGAAAACATTAACAATATTAGTTTATTAAACTTTCATATCATTTAATAAAAAACTAACAAATACAAAACTTTTTTGGCAGCAAAAGAAATCAACTTAAAAATCAGATTCACAATTTTAACTCACATTTGAAACAGAAAAGAACTCACAATTTTAAAAATTTGCCAACTATTAATTTTTAAAAAGTGAATAAAAAAAACTGTGTAGAAAGTTTATGATGATCATGATCTACTTTAGGTAAATTCATTTTTTGTTAATGAATCTTGCTTTGGCCATGAACCATCATTTTGACATTGTTCATTTGTAACCTGATTAAAATGGTCATTTCATCAGATCTACTTTGACATCAGGACAAAGCAACACTAATGCTTTCAGACAGTTTTCTCCATTTACACTGAAATTGCAATCATTACCTGATGAACAATTTTGCTGAATGCTTCTTGAAGTTTACCATGAATTGTGGATAGTTTCTTTGCATCCCGATTAGCTTCGTGAATAGGAATAAGTACTTTGTAAACCTCATTTACTGCCTCATACATGCCAGCCTATAAGAATAATGTTATAAGATATTGTTTTCTCTTACATCAATATGAAAGTAAAGAATTACAATTTATGAATTCACAATACTTCCACTAAGGCAATACCACTGAAGCTTTCCCAGTAGGACATAAAAACAAACACTACTAATTTTTAATTTTATCAAGCCTTAATAAAAGAATTTTGCACAATGCATTATCTCCTCTAGATGGATAGATATGTACGTGTGGGTATATTTTACACAAAAAACGTATATGCATATTTAAATTTCTATATAATTGAAATTGAACATTCTGATATCTACACAGTAATTACTTCACCAGTGTGTATGTGTGAGTACTTACATATGCATATAAACTGTGGCAGAAATTAATCCTGAGCAGAAGAATAAAAGAAACCCAAGTACTACATTAGTCACAGACACCAGATAACCTGTGGCATCCTGGCAAGCTAAAATTATTTACATTTCTAAAACATTAAATTGGTACAGGAAATCTTATTGGAAATAACCTGTGGGAAAAAAATCAGTGATCTTTCACCAGATTTAAGAAGGTTCTGAGCTACCAGATTTTATTGCCCTAGAGGCCAATGGCCGGCCAAGGGCTACTCTGCTTACAACCACAGTGAGGGACAACATGTGTTTGTACTGTTACTCCGTTTTCTTATCCTTAATAACGGGTTGGTGGCTGTAATGAAGGAAGAAAGAGAGATTTTCCAAGAGCTGCTGAGTTCTATTACCTCACAAATCAACATATTTTGCCAAGGAAATAAACATATGGTTCTTAAATTTTCTAGTAAAAGTTCACAGGAGTTTAAGCAATCATGTAACTGTAATAGTAAAAGATATATAGTGTAACTAAAATGCCCCAGTAATTATTGTAATTAAGATTAGACAGATTAGGGGGTGCCTGGGTGGCTCAGTCAGTTAAGTGTCTGCCTTCTGCTCAGGTCATGATCCCGGAGTCCCAGGATCTTCTCCCTCTGCCCATCAGGCTGTTCATGCACTCTTTCTCTCTCTCTCAAATTAATAAAATCTTTAAAAAAAATTTTTTAAAAAGAAAATTTAAACAGATTAGTTGAAAAACAGTGAATTTCATAATTACATGCTATTACAAAAAAACTTCTGTAATACAGGCCATTGTATAACTATGAATTATTAAAATTACACACACACACAGAGTGTGTATTTATTAAAATATTCCATTAATAAGAAAAAACACTTCCCCACTGCTGCTAGTTCAGATCACTTAAAATGAAACTCAAGCAGCAGGGATCAAGAGGAGCAATCAGGACATTTGAGGTCCTCAGATAGGAAATTTTAAAATGGCAATTACCTAACATTCTTAGAGTCTCAGAATAATTATATTTAAATAAGCTGGTTCTTACTGGGAATAATGGTGAAGAGGATGGTAATGCCAAACACTAATACTTACTTGGAGCCAGGCACCATGATAAGCACTTTACATATATTAACTCATTTAATCCTAACAGCATTCCCATGCGATTCCTACTACTATTAGATGCATTTAATGGATGAGAAAAGCGAAGCACTGATAGGCTGAGTAATTTGTGCCCGAAGTGAGTGAACTACTAAGGTAGCAGAGCCAGGATATGAATTCTGGCTGTATGCCTTCTAAATAGATGCCCTTAACCAACACATCGCAGGGTAGGGTTAAGGCCAGGAGAATAACCAATTCCCTATAGCAGTATAATGGTGAAGAAGGGCAGCATTGCATATTATGTTAAGCTTTCCCCTTACCCTAACATGAATTTCATAGTCTCCTAAACCTTGGCACTGGGACACTAAATACCCAACAGAAATGTCAGAGAAAGCAGGTGTCCCTATTACCATAGTTTAAGAAAGTAAGCAGGGCTAGCTCTCTTTCCCTTCTCCAATAATCATCCTATCATGGATCAATAAGACTGCTTCAATTCTTCACATAAGGATAGGGAGGGACAAGGACTGGGCTTATAACATGGTACAGGCAAAGGATCAAGGACATAGTTCATAAAGCTCCTGGTAAGTAAGCTCTAGGTCTCTAATACCTTCCTAAAAGGGCTCACTATGCAACCAAGAGATGAGGGGCCATAATTTTCCTGAGCACCAGGGCAACGTCCAAAACACTCAAAAGAAGATTCTCCCTGTCATCCAACAGACCAGCTCTAGATCTAGAGCCACATTAGTCTCCTCAAATAGGAAGTTAAAATCATCCAGAGGTTTTCTTTTTTGTTCTGATTTTTAATTTTAAGGTTTTAGAAAATGTTTGGTGGTAAAAGTTTTATAAACCAAAAAAAAAAATCCGTTATAGATTAAGTGATGGTTCATAAATAAGCAAATGAAAAATACTGGAGGAAATGACAGGTTATTAAGACAAAAAGGAGTTAAGCAGTGATATATTTACAGAGAAAATCTGTTCCTAGACAGTTTTTAAGGTGCTTGGAGAAAACTATCATAAGGTAAAGCAGGGTCATAGGCAGAGAGAATACACATATTATGAATAATTCAGAGGTATGTATCTGTGGAAAGAGAATGAACAGGAGTCATCTACCATAGAGAAAGAAGCAGCTGCTTGTTCCAGTAATCCCACGAGTCCTGACTCAGTAAAGTACTTTCCAGAGCAGATACCTTCTTCATCTGGAGATACCACATCATCGGAGACTGCAGATTCTTCTAAAACATTAGATGAAATATTCTGGGGGAGAAAATTAAAACGGCTTTTGAAATGGAATTAACTTCTTAGCATGAAAGATGTATATAAGGAAGTAACTGAAGATGAAATATTAATACAAGCTTGGATTAAAAAAAAGGTGGGGGTAGTCAACACAAAGATAATAGACAAATCTCCAAGATCCTTCTGTATTCTGAAGATGACAATAAATGGTAATACTATAGTAACTTTTCCATTAATAAAAGTTGTGAGATAGAAAATTAGAAAAATCACGGGCTAAGGAAAACAGTGATATGATACAGGACATCGGAGACTTAAACAGTCTTTATTTTTAACTTAAATGATTTTGTCAAAACCCCCCACAAGGAAAATTAAGGCGCAATATGGCTTGGCTTGCCTAACATACATTGAGTTAATGAACAAACTCAGATATAATAAAATCCAACGAGATTGGGATCAGCCATTATTTCCAAAGAAGAAATAATGCATACTACCTTAAATATTTTTACCTAAACATTTACAGCAAATATACACTCAATTTGACATTTTTTCAAAGTAGATCTAAGGCCTTTTCTTTGTGTACAGGTCTCCAGATTTTTGTCCAATCTCTCTTGACTAGATACCCATAATGCAACCTTCAGTAAAGATTTCCAGTTCTGGTTTCTTTAGTGGAAAAACTTGAACTCAGAAGGTTATCCAATTATCCTAGATTTCTAGGAGCTCTCCCCCCAGTCTTCTGTAGTTGGGCCAGAATTAATTCAACAGCAATTGTTTTGGAGACTCACTTTTATCAAGTCTTTGCAAAACATTTAACTTAGTTTTCAGAGAAACAATGACTGGCTTTCTCTCCACATTTAGATTTCACCAGCAGACATAACATTTAACTAAGTTTTGTAATTTCCCAAATCTGACATTCACAGGTTTTCAAGAAAGCATAACTGACTCCTGGCAAGCAAAGAATTCCACTAGTGGGTCAGAGGTATGGATCCTACAAGGGAGTAAACTATCATCTCTGAGCCACGGTTATCTGCCTCTTTATACAGAGAATGGAGAATGCTGGGTTATCTGATGTTTTAAGTAAAAGCCAGTTCAGAGTTTCTACTGTATTTGGGTTCTCCGTATTTCACATGTGTTTCATAGATGCTATGAAGTCCATAGCAGTATAGGCAAAGAGAATAAACACTGGTGTTGAGAGGTAAAAAAAAAAAGGGGGGGGGGGAGAAATTAACAAGAAATACTCTTTACCAATGTATTCAAGACAGTGATAGTGAAATGTTAATTTATCTTGTGAAGCATTAGCTTTAGTCTTTATGCTTTCCTTACAAGCTGAGTAAATCTTAACACCAGTGAGAAAAGGTAAAACTAAAAAGGACATACCTTGATGTACTGTAAACCTGGCAGATTCCTACCTGAAATGTTACACATCCTACAGGAAGATATTTGCGGTCCTCCAGCATGCTCAGATATTCAGCGACAAGTGCTGCTGAGTGGACCAGGCACTGGGCAGCTTCGGCATGGTTGCTTCGTTCCGAGTGTTTGCCCGCCATGTTCTGCAACCAGGTCAGTCGCAGATCTGGAGAGGTCTGGTAGCCCTTGGCAATTCTAATTAGAAGAGAAATTCTTTTCAATGAGCATTTGCTTCCCAAGCTGGAAGGAGTTTGGACTGCTCGTTCAGTATTTACCTAGAGAGGTTTCTGTCATTGAGCACAACCTATTAAGACAAGTGTTTGAATGGTATGAAAATGTCTCTGAATATGCTTAAAGAAGTAACTGTAGGCCCATGGCATGGTTGATAGCAGTTTTTTTGTGGGGGGACTAAAAAAAAAAAACAAAAAAAACCACACACACACAAAAAACATGCCATTAGTAAGGGAAAGCTATGAGAACGTATGTGTTCATTATGGGAATATAAAGAAGTTTTATAGTCAAAAAAAGATTTATAAGACAGTTTCATTGCATCATATTTATTTTAAAGAAATATTTGTGTCTTTAAAGAACTCCAAAACTATAAAAAGAGAGGGTCATATGCCAAAGAAAAGTCTCAAGTTTTACTTGCATCTTTCAAGATATAACAGGAATTACAAATTTCTCAAAATGTGCTCTTAGAAATATTACATTATAGGCACAGCCATATTTAAAATCAGGAAACTTAATGTTATGGTAAAATAATACGCTGTATTTTCTTCCTAAAGGATTGATATTTACCTTTAAAATATGGGTCTTAGGCCTCTGCATGAAGTCTAGGGCACAGGATAGTAAGGTGTAAATATGTGTCATAATTATTTTTAAAAGTCCTCTGTTTTTGAAAAGTAGCATGGAAAAAGTGCATTTTGACTTTTCAATCTACCAGTAGAAAATGACTTAAGTAATTCTGGTATGTTTATTTTTTTTATCTAATGCTTTCTGTATGTTTTACCAATTTGTTTTTTTTAGTTTTTACTTAAATTCCAGTTAGCTAACATACAGTGTAATATTAGTTTTAAATGTATAATTTAGTGATTCAATACTTCCATACAACACCCGGTGCTCATCACACAAGTGCCCTCCTTAATCCTCATCACCTATTTCATCCATTCCCTTGCCCCCCTCCCCTCTGGTAACCATCAGTCCTCTATAGTTAAGAGTCTGTTTCTTGGTTTGTCTCTCTTCCTCTTTTTCCCCTTTGCTCATCTGTTTTGTTTCTTAAATTTCACATATGAGTGAAATAATATGGTATCTGTCTTTCTCTGACTGGCTTATTTCACTTAGCATTATACCCTCTAGCTCGCTCCATGTTGTTGCAAATGGCAAGATTTTATTCTTTTTGATGGCTGAATGATATTCCATTATATATATACCACATCTTATTTATCCATTCATTGGTCGATGGATACTTGGGCTGCTTCCATAATTTGGCTATTGTAGATAATGCTGCTATAAACATCGGGGTGCATGCATCCCTTTGAATTGGTATTTTTGTATTCTTTGGGTAAATACCTAGTTGTGCCATTGCTGGATCATAGGGTACTTCTATTTTTAACTTTTACCAATTTAAACCTATTACACAAGGTACAAACGAATCAAACAAATGATACCTGTACATTAGATCAATCAACATTTCAGGATCCTCCTGGTGTTCCTTCATTTTAACAGTATCAGAAAGGATCATATGGAGATTGAAAACCAAATCTTGAACCTGCAGCAGAGAATTTTATTTAAAAAAAATTCTTTAATTATCATTCATTCACAATCACTAAATTAGTTTGGAAGATATTTCAGATAAACATCTGAAGGTTGCAAAACAAATAAAATGACACTGATATAGTTCTAAAGGATATGGATATGCTGGAGTACGGTGAGTGAAGGGTAGTAAACTTTATACTAAACTCCTCAGTGGGCTGTTTTTTTCTGTTTTGTTTTGTTTCCAGCTCTTCTCTGGAAACAAAGAGAACTAGAAGTAGAAATAAAATACAGGGATGTAGAGGATACAAGAAGAGAATACAAAAGGAAATTCTCTCCTAGGTTTCTCTGTTTCTGATTCTCCCAATGGTAGTTTGTAAAAACTTCACTTTTAAGGACAATTACTATTTCATTAATAAGTGGGAATAATATTTCATCATAAAGCTTCCTATTTGTTTATACTGCCTAGGTCTACTATTTGTTATTTGTTACAAATTCACAGAATTACATATCAAAGATATTAAGCTTTCCAAGAAGGAAGCATGGCTTATTGAAACAAAATGATTCACCCCATCTATGGCATATGATCTATGGATTGAAAGAAAAATACAGATTCCTCCAGTAAAAACCAAAGTTTGAATTAACAATTTGGAAAGTGCCTATTTATCATCCTATTTCAACTAGTGATCTAGAAAGTCACATTTCTGACCTGATCAGGAAATGTCGTTTCCCTCAATTCCAGATCTTCTTCAGCATATGTCAATATAGTCTTTAGAGAACGTCTTAAGAATTCCTCATTAAAATTCTGAGATGTGCCCACCAAGGATGACAGTGACATGGTTACCTGCATTTTAACCCTAGCAAAGTTCTGTAACAGAGAAATTGTCAGGTCAGCACTTAATATAGAAAAACTTAAGGAAAAAGTCTACTTTTTGTACTTGCTGAATGAAAAGGTTAGTAAAAAAAAAAAAAAAATACCACTCCAAGCAAGATATTTTTTAAAAAGTAATGAAATATGCATATTAAAATCAAATTATTTTAAAACCTTATAATAAGACCCAACACTTAGAATTTTGCCAAGAATAATATGCTACAAAACAGAGTAAAAAAAAAAGCCATGTATTAGAATTGAATTAGAAGTTGTACCTAAGACTTTACATTAATCTGTTTTGAGGTATGTATTATTAATAATAACACTATGTTTACACATGAGGTTATAGAGCTTGACCTGTATCACAAAATTCGTGGTGAGAGATGTCGTCTTTAACCTCCAGCCCATTTCATTAGGTCCATTACCATGATGAAAGTAATTTAACACACATCATGCATGAAGTAACTTAAAGCAGAATCTCTGGAGTAATGCTTAGAAGTAGTTTACATTCTTCCTTTTACAGGGTAAATTCATTTCTGTCCCACCATTTCTCCCTATGAAACCACTTTTAAGAGGTTAATCAGGGATAACCTAGTAAAGGCAAATCCAAGATACTTTCTGATCAATATTCTACCTGACATTTCTGTATGTTTAAATGTATTGATTACTTTTTATCCTTGAAAATTTCCTGCCTAACCTTCAGTGGTACCATTTTATCCTGATTTTCCTAAATATATCCACTACTTTTTGATTGCCCTTCTTAAATACCAGTGTTCCCAAAGATTCTGTCAAGAAACCTCTTCACTTGTCATTCTGAACAGCCTCATCCATTTCTTTGCCTTCAATTGGTATAGATATAATATCTAGGTCTTCCGCTTTTATTTCTCTCTAGAGCTCCAGGCCATAGTATTTTACTAGATGGCTCTATCTGGATCTCATAGGCACCCCAATTTTAACATTTCTAATATGCCTTCTTTTCCTATTGATTAAACAAATGGTACTGCTATTCTTGTAGTCATTCAGGCCAAAAAAGCATCTAGGAGTCATCCCTCTGTCACTCTCCCCTGTCCTTATCCAAACCACAGAGCCAGTCCACACTCCCCCCAATCTGTTCCAGTCTGGTCTTTCTCCATTCCCAAGGTCACTGCTATGGTTTACACCCTTACCATGTCTTACTTGGATTACTGCATTAACTTCTTAATTAATCTTACGGCCTTTTCTCTCATAACCCAAGTTTATTTTCTACATACTATCAGGGAAATTTGTGTACATTTTTCAAGTCTGAACATATCACTCCTCTCCTTAAAATATTCCAATGGCTGACCACAGCCTTGAGGATAAAAGTCAAGTATATGACTCAGTAAAGATCTCAAACTATACAGTGGGAATTGAAAGACCAGTACTAAAACAAGTATCTGCCCTACAGATAGCTCAGTCTAGGCCTTTTCAGTTACAACTTTATCTCTTCCTATTCTCTCTTCCAGCCAGAACCATCACGAAGTGCTAAAAGAGTATCTTTCTCTGTTTGCCTGTTCCCTTCTCTTGACTCCATGCCTTTTTAATTATGCATGTGCCATTTTATTCACCTACAAAGTGCTACCCACCTATTTATCATTCTGATCAGGCAATTCTTCATCCTTGGTTCAAGCATCTCCTCTTTCTGAAAACGCATCTCTGGGAGCATAAATCATTTTTCTCTGTGCTTACACAGTGCCCTGTGCTTACCTCTCGTTATATTAATAACAGCAAACACTTATCAGCATTTGCTCAGTGCCAGTTACTGTTTTAAGTGTTTTACCTAATATGAATTTATATATCCTCACCACAGAAAGAGTACTTCTTGCTATTATTAGGATGAACATTGGCTGTTCATAGATGAGCACTGTTCATTTCTTCTCCCACTAAATGTTAAGCTACTTTAAAAAAAGAAAAAAAAAGAACTGTTCTTTTATCTATGTGTGCCCAATGCCTACTACAGTACCTAGAACACAGTTCAATACTTGGTTCTAATATCTGTCAAATACATAAACTATAAATCACTGCCAGTTTTAAATTACCCATTCCTTATTAGAGGTACTACCTGACACTATGAGGATAAATTACCTATTTTTATCCTACTATATAAAGCTTTCCTAAAACAACAGAAGATGTACCAACAAGATTCCAAGTGTGGTCAAACTTTAGGGACTTTATTTCAAAAGCTAAACAGGATCAATAAAGTACCTGGATCCTTCTGTTCTTGATTAAGAAATGAGGACTTGGCTTCCGGTTAAAAAGGGACAGTGTGAAATAGCAATTTCCTACTTCTCCTGGACTTTATACAAAAATGAAAGACGAATAGGAAAAAATCCACAAACTTTATTTTCATCAAAGGAGGAGTCTGATGTAATCCATGTATTAGAAAAATGCAGAATGGTTGCCAAGATAGGCTAAGATAGGATACAGTTTCAAAAGAAGGCAAGGAGAAGAAAGCAAAGAGTGAGGGATGCTAGGGCACAGATTTCAGAAATAATGGGGAAAAATACTTCTTTCAGATAGGAGACTCACTTTGAAGTCATAAAGCTCTTTGTCTCGAAAACAAAATGAGCTAAAAATCTGGGAAGACTGGCTAGAAATGGTTTGACCAGAAACTTCAGGAAGTTAGGCAAGGTGTGTTTACAATAGCAAAATCCCATGAGAAACACATTCCTGAAGGAACTTCCTACAAATACCTGGGCCAAGACAATCCAACTCCTTCTACGTTGAGTAATAAAAAAGGGAAGATTAGTGAAACTCACCAGATGAAAAACACTTAATAGAAAAATGTTATGAAACAGATGAAAATTCTAATGAAATATTTTGCCTTAAATTATTAAAATGTATAAACTTTAGAAAGGAAAACAAGGCAGAAATAAACTCAAGGAAAGAGCACAAATCAGAAAGAGAGGACACAAAATAGGAGCTTACATGTGAGCTGACACTATTTAAAAAGAAATAGAAAAAAAGATAAAATTGGAAAAAGAAAGAAAGGATGTCATGGAGAGCACATAAGGTATATAGGACAGAGAAATTCTGAGAAAAAGAACCACAATAAATGGAAATTTTAAATGTTAAAAAAGGAAAAGAGAAAATAATGATAGGCAAAAAGTAAAGCAAAACAAAACAAAAAAAGTAAAGCAAAACAGATCCAACATATGCATAATTGGTACCTAGCAGAAAAACCCCAAACCCTGGAAGAAAATATTCAATTTTATATTCAAGAAAACTTTCTGAAATAAACTGAAAGTAGGTATGATGTGCCTGAGAAAATTAACAAAAATTGGTCAATACCAAGATACATTCTAGAAAAGATATTTAATTTTAAGTTTAAAGAGAATCCCTTGAGCAACTGGGAGGGGAAAAGTTATTTAAAAGGGAAGAAAATAGCAGACTCTCTTCAGATATCTCTATAACAATATTTAAAGCCAGAAGAAAATGGTATTCAAGTATCTCTTTTTCTTTTTTCTATTAAGTATTCTTTATCTGGTATGTTTTACTGGTCTTTCTCACCACCACCCCCCCTTTTTTTCCATTCAAAGTCTGAGGCAAAAAACTTCATAACTATCTTTGCTGTCCTTTAAGTACAGAAAACACTGAACAATCAAGAACTTGGGAAATATTATTCCCACGAACTGTCTTGCATAAACAACTACAGGAGAGTATTTAGCCACATAAGAGATGAATAAAACAAAACAACAACAAAAAAGTAACAAAAGATACAACAGTTATGAATACCAATTTACCAAATAAGAGGTAGAGGAGAAATAAATAATGCATAGGCTTTAAATCACCTCCTTCAGTCCACCAAGTGGACCAAAATAACAAGGATATAGAAAAATAATGTAATTAATAAGGTATATTTAACTCAGTACTCTGAAATAAAGTAAACTCTTTTTAAGTGCTTGTGTAACATTACACATCCACAGTACAAAAAAGGAGACACAGTATTTAACATTGTATAATCACATTGAAATAAAACCAGAAATTAACATCCAAACTTTAAAACAAAAAGGACTGTCAACTCCTGGGATTAAAAATTCAAACTGGGGGCGCCTGGGTAGCTCAGTCGTTAAGCGTCTGCCTTCCGCTCAGGTAGTGATCTCAGGGTCCTGGGATCGAGCCCCGCATCGGGCTCCCTGCTCTGTGGGAAACCTGCTTCTCCCTCTTCTACTCCCCCTGCTTGTGTTCCCTCTCTCACTGTGTCTCTCTCTGTCAAATAAATAAATAAAATCTTAAAAAAAAAAAAATTCAAACTGAAACTACAAAAAATATCTACAAAACAAGAATACTGAAAACACTATATATCAGAACCAATGAGATACCAAAAACAATGCTCGAAGGAGGAGCTAGGCCTTAAATACTTACATAAGTAAAAATAAATGAACTATACGTTTGACTCAAAGTTAGAAAAAAAACACTACACGTGAAGAGATTATCAAACAAAACACTTAAATGAAAACATGGAGTTCTTCAGGCTGGCCCATAATCATAAAATACCAAACCAAGACATTAAAACCTTTCATTTCCTTTATTAGTGTTTTCATTTTACCTAATGATAATAATTAGATTTTCCAAAAGCTCGCGATACATTTATATTCCGAGTTGTACTACTATAGGTTATTTGTAGTACGGGAAGCCACACTGGAGATGTGGATTTCTGTAAGAGAGCCACATGATAAGAAGTATCAAGACAGCGCAGGCTCGAAATACACAAAACGCCGTGCTCCGCACCCACACACGCTAAGCAGGCATCTGCAGAAGTTCGGGCCCCTTGCGAGCGGAGGGATGAACACTTACGTTCCCGATCTCGAAGTTCTGTCTCATGAGGAGGTACAGCGAGGCGCCGGCATGGGACCGAATCGGGCCGACACTGCTACTGCAGTGCCGCAGAAGGCGCAGGCACAGGTCCGCACACTGCTCCGTCTCTTCCTCAAACAAGAGTTCGGGGAACTGTCCAAAACGACGCAAAACAACGGTAACAACAGATCACCACCAACACCGAACTTGCGCAGCCAGAGTTCCAGGGGAAGGTCAATAGCGCCCGAACTAGAGAGTTGCAGGTATAGCCCAGTTTTTAAAAACGGTGACGCGCTATTTGCTAATGCTTGATAATGTGGACCACAGAGCCAGGCGGATTGGGTCTGAGTACTGACTATGTCACTTATTAGCCAGCAGCGCGACGCTGGACCAGTTTTCTCAGCCATAAAATGGGCCTAGCAATATCTACAGGGGATTGTAGGACTGCATCTGAGACGAGATACTATGCACAAAACAATACGGTAACCAACATGTAATAATTCTGCAACGATTTTATTATAACCCATTGGTTAAACCTCCACTGACAGCTCTGCGCATTCCGTATCATTAGATGACTATGATAAAATAGATACCTTCAAGATTTAAGAATATCCCTACTTCCCGGGGAAAGACAAACACCAGAAATAAATATTTGCGGTAGGTGAACAAACAAAAGTACCTTCTTTTCCATTCATCATGGGGTAAGTTAACGCCAATGGAATGAACTTATTTAAGGTGTAAATAACAAATCAAATTAATAAGGAACAGACAGAATGAGATAAAGAGAAAACAAGGAAAGCCCCATATTTTAAATTAGTTATTAATTTGGGGCCCTTCTCCACAACAAAACTACTGTTTTTTTAAGCCCAAAACTGGTTAAGGGTGATCCAAATAAGAAAGAAATTACAAAAGGCAAGCAGTAGCGGGACGCCTGGGTGGCTCAGTTGGTTAAGCGACTGCCTTTAGCTCAGGTCATGATCCTGAAGTCCTGGAATCGAGTCCCGCATCGGGCTCCCTGCTGAGCAGGGAGTCTGCTTCTCCCTCTGACCCTCCCCTCTCTCATGTGCGCGCTCTCTCTCACTCATTATCTCTCTCTCAAATAAATAAAATCTTAAAAAAAAAAAAAAGGCAAGCAGTAGAAAAGAGGAAAAGAAGAATCGTGGGTCTCAGGCTATTATTAAAATGTTAACTATAAATATATTAACCAACGACTGTGTTAGATGATCTTACACAACATAAAGAGAGAAAGCAAAGTCTGGTAAGATTGCACGTTCAAAAATTACCTACCTTTGAAACCAGGGCTCTCTGTGTAGCAAAACAGTGTTGCAGATAAACTGCACTTTGGTTACAGGCCATGCTATGCAGTAGGACTTTCAGTACCCCACCAAGGATGCTCTCTTTGGATTCTGTTACAGAAACTGTCTGCAATTTAAAAACAGATTAAAAAAATGGAGATGTACCTGCAATTTTGTTAGGGAGACAGAATATAAGAAAACAGTTTTTAAAAATAGAAAAGGACAACATAAGATCTAGGAGGACGTCAGGGAAAAGAAGCTGAGCAGGATTTGAATAAGGGAAGAACAGGGGGAAAAAGAATGAACAGGGGGCGCCTGGGTGGCTTAGTCATTAATCGTCTGCCTTATGCTCAGGTCATGATCCCAGGGTCCTGGGATCAAGCCCTGCATCTGGCTCCCCGCTCCGCGGGAAGCCTGTTCTCCTTCTCCCACTCCCCCTGCTTGTGTTCCCTCTCTCGCTGTGTCTCTCTCTGTCAAAAAAATAAATAAATAAAATCTTTAAAAAAAAAAAAAAGAATGAATAGGATTTAAGTGAGAAAAAAAGAAAGAAAAATGTTTATGAACTACCGATATTTCAGTGTAATTGTATGGCTCAATAAATACTTTTTGCACAATCCCAATTTACCAAGTCTTTACTTGAAATTCCTCGTTTGTGTCTTACCTGGACAACAATCTCTAATGTATCCAAAATGATTAGGTTTGCTTCAGTAGCCAGATTTCCATCAATCAGTGCTTCATGCTCAATCTCTGCTCTTGATCTAATATAAAATATTATAAGAAAGTACATTTACATAGACCCACTATGCAAAAAAGACTTAAGTCTTAAGATTCATAGAAAAAAACTTGGAACCATTTTTTAATATTTGCCTGAAAGAAAAATTGTAAGAGAATAGAAAGACAATATTTTACACAATAAGAAGTGTTTTCTTTGACCCTGCATTTTGTCAACCATGTCAGTACATATTTTCTCACCCCATTACAGTCCCACAATACCAATGAAAGCATAAATGTTTAGCTTTCAGAGATGTAGCAAACACAGGACACTGTTTTATTCTGAACGGCACGGACACTAGGTGGTGCTATGTGGGCTTGGATTTAGGGCTGCTTCATGTAAAGCAACATTCAAAATGTTTAGTGCTCATCTTACCAATTCAAGGATTTTCAATTTATTTAAGATGAAAGTACTTATTTTTTTCTAAATTATCATCTAAATTCTCAATATTTTGTATCAGAAATACTCTTGAACTTCCCAGCCACCAGAAATGTCAGAAATAAATTTCTGTTGTTTATAAGCAACGCAGTGTGTCCTATTTTGTTACAGCAGCCTGCAGAGACTAAGACACTTTCTTGTAATCCAAACACTCATCTATATGGAACTGAGTCTGCGACTTGCTCTTTGCTGGCTTGCACAAGACAGTCCTTCCTAGGGTTTATGATGCTACTGTCTGTGAGCTAGTATTTCCGCAAGTTTATCTGTGAAAATCCTCCAAAGCCTGGTCTCAAGATGGTTCCTAAGTAGGGTGACCAAGCATCCTGGTTTGCTTTAGGATAGGACTGTGGGATTCCCTGGGATATGAACATGGGTATACGTGGCAAACATGAATGAGTTGGTCACCATATTCTCAGAATTTATTGGGCCAGTCAACCTACTTGAGGGCTAACTTGTAATTACAAATTCTCAAGAGAAAAATTTTAGACCCTTGACTCAATGCCACATTTCAAGCCAACGAATTTTACCCAAGGTCACCTAGGCAGTGAGAAGGGTTTACTTCTAGTTTCCCCTACACCGATGGTACAGCCCTTTAAGATCCAGAATCAGTGAAGTACATTTTTGGTTGTTTTTGGCAGTAGGGTCAGTCAGTGTACCTATTTACCTCATGCTAAAACCAGAAGACCTGAAGTATTTTGTCTTTCTTTAATTATATTTTAAGCTCCAAGAGGGCAAAGATTAGCTTTCTAACTGTTGGTGACCTGGAAATATTTAGTTCACTGTGACTCCCAAAATACATGAAAAAATTATTACAGAATAATTCGAAGGCGGATATTTAGACACATTTGGAAACAAAATGGGTAACATTTTGCTTTACTATACCACATGAAAAAGTCTTCCCCCAAATCTTTTTTAATCTAAACTTTAAAAACTAAATATAAGTATTTTGTTGTCTAAGATGTGAATACCTAATATATAAAAAACAACACTAAAATTAGTGATTTTCATCCTGCATTTGAAATCCAACAAGCCCATCAGTAACATAAAACAGAAGGTCATATTACTTGTCAAGCTTCTCAGTGTTTTGACGCCAGTGAGTCATATCCTTTCTCCACCTCAGATTTTCTTGACTTCCAAAGGCACTTCCAGATGGGCTTCTCTCTGTCAAATAAATTTCAAAACCATTTTTAAAATGTTATATATTTGGACCACCTATAAGTATATTTGCAACTTATAAGAAATACTGCACAATGCTCACTTTATACATAGTCATTTTATCTTCAGCACAAGTGGAAAAAACTAACAATAGTACTTATTAAAATTTAAAAAAAAGTTATAGAAGAAATACATTTGTTACATGTAATATTAAAAAACAAGCTCCCTTTTATATAAGCAAACTTTCTTAACACAGATTTTCTCAAAACCTAAACCATGACTTATAAGGCCCCACATGGTAAGATCTTACTTCCAACCACTCTCCTTCCTGCTTACACCACCACAGTCATTCTGTGTGTTCTCTGTATATACAGTCTCCCTCTACATGCTCCTGATTGAGGACCTCCACAATAGTTATTGTTCCTCTTATGCGATTGTTCTTCCCACAAATTTTCACTGGCCAGTCATTCATAATCTCCACAGAAAGGTCTTCCCCAACTCTCCAACACATTTTTTTCTTTTTTAAAAGATTTTATTCATTTAAGAGAGAGAGAAAGAGCACGAGCAGGGAGGAGGGGCAGAAAGAGAGAGGGAGAAGCAGGATCCCCACTGAGAAGGGAGCCGGACAAGGTGGGGCGGGCCCCAATCCCAGGACCCCAAGATCATGACCTGAGCCGAAGGCAGACGCTGAACTGACTGAGCCACCCACGTGACCCTCTCCAACACTTTCTTTCCTCTTAATTGGCTGTATTTCTTTCTCTCCATTAGCACTTATGATCACGAGAATTTAAGCTACTTAAGTAAGAATGGAGATTATGCCTATTTTGTTCACCCTTTTATGTTCGGGGTTGACAATGTGTCTGGCAATACTGAGAGCTCAACAAGTTTTTGTTTAATATATAAGCAAAATAGAAGGATTCCTAAAGTAATTACTTCCTTTGATCCACAGAAGGCAGGATAGGAGAAAGATGGGGGCTTTCTCCCAAAGTTTCTGGGATGGAAAGCAGACTGAATGCTGGGGGCTCCTGTAAGGGGTAGCAGCAACAGAACTGGTTCATACAAATTCAGCAGAAATGAAGAAGGCATTTAGAATTGTGGAGAGATACACACCTAAATGATGGAATCAGCCATGATTTCAGAATTTCAGCTAGAAAACTAACGCTCCTTTTTGAAAAACCCAAGACTTAAAATTGGTTAGGAGGATGGAAAAAAAAAAAAAAAAGTAAAAATTCAGAGTTCAAATAGAAATTTTAAAAATAATGAGACAAATCTGTCACACAATAAAGGACATGTCTGGGATATTTCTTCTACTTTCTCTCCCTTCCCTTATCTCCCTTTTTTTTTATTGTGAAATCTCTATCTTCAAAATATTTTGTAAAATAAAACAAAAAAACATATGCCTATCTTTACACAGTTAACAAAACTGATATCTGGGATCTATTTACATTTTCATCATTAACTTTTTTACCCCCATGAAACTGTCTCTCATCTCTTAGCTAAGAATGTCTATCATTAGGTGATGTAACTTGTATGTCCAAACATAAATAAGAATCGCAAAGGCTTAATTTTTCTAAGAACTTTAATTTAAAAAAAAATCAGATTGGGGCGCCTGGGTGGCTCAGTCATTAAGTGTCTGCCTTCGGCTCAGGTCATGATCCCAGGGTCCTGGGATCAAGCCCCACATCGGGCTCCCTGCTCCGCGGGAAGCCTGCTTCTCCCTCTCCCTCTCCCCCTGCTTGTGTTCCCTCTCTGTGTCTCTCTCTGTCAAATAAATAAATAAATAAAATCTTAAAAAAAAATAAGATTAATTGACATATAACATTATTTTAGTTTCAGGTGCATAATATGATTCAATATATGTATACATTATGAAATGATCACTACTATAAATCTAGTTAACATCCATCACCACACATAATTTCTTATGATGAGACCTTAAGACATACTCTCTTAGTAACTTTCAAACATACCATGCAGTATTAACTGTAGGCACCATGCTGTACATTACATCCCTAGTACTTATGTGTTTTATAACCGGAAGTCTATACTGCTTGACCTCCTCCATCCACTCTGCCCATCCCTCACCCCACACCCAGGGCAACCGCCTATCCATTCTCTGTATCTATGAATTTATTCATTTACTTATTTTAGATTCCACATAGAGAACTTCAATTCTTATATTCAAAGATAGCTGTCCTAAGGCCACAGGCTTAAAAACGTAACATACACTTAACAGTTCCACTCTCTCTGACATTAAACCTTAGAAAGAGCTGTGGTATAATACAGAGAACTACCCTGGAAGTCAAAAGAGCCTGGTTCTGTCACATAGTTTATGATCTTAGGCAAGTTATTTACCTCTGGTGAGTTTCATTTTTTCTTTTTTTTTTTAAAGATTTTATTTATTTATTTGTCAGAGAGAGAGACAGAACACAAGCAGGGCGAGAGGCAGGCAGAGGGAGAAGCAGGCTCCCCGCCGAGCAAGGAGCCCAATGTGGGACTCAATCCCAGATCCCTGGGATCATGACCTGAGCCGAAGGCAGCCACTCAACCGACTGAGCCACCCAGGCGTCCCGAGTTTCATTTTCTTTAACTTAAAGGTAGGGATGATCATTCATTGATTTGGGTGATAATTAAATGACCTAAATAAAAGTTCATTTTCATATTTTAGAGGGTTGTTGTATGTAATAAAGGAGTTAAAAGAAAATCTGTTAAGTACACTGTAGACTGTATATAAACTGAAAGTGAAAAAAAAATGGTTCTCTTAATTCCAAAGGCAAAGGTTTTGTATTCTTATGAAATTCCAAATATACTGGATAGCATATAAAAGATATTTAAGTTTACATAGATAAATGATGTCTACGTGTTTATGTGTTTATGGCCTATCAGAAAACATTAAAAATATTCACGTAAATGTGCATAATATATTGAACTATTAGCATGTGTCATATACACAGATGTCTAAACCATGTCCCTGACCTTAAGGAACTCTCAGCAACACTATTATTTGTCACTTTAGAATTTAGGAAATGTTTACACACACAGTCACTACAAATATGATAAGATCAGCTAAACTACCTTCTAAGTTCTCAAAACAATCACAAGTGGATGAGGAAAAGGAAAGTGAGATTAAGTGGCTTGGCCAAGGTTATATGGCTAATGGATAGCAGTACTTGGGATTAGAAACAGGCCTCAAATGCTATTAACCTGTTTCTCTCCCTGACATTTGAGTCTGACGGACAATATATTTCCCTTAAATGCTGGGTATTTTAATTTATTGTGCCAAATAGGAAATTTTTAAGAGTAAAAAGTGACGCCATGTAGGAAGTAGGACACTAAGACTGAACCATAATGTCAAGTACGGACTTTGGGTGATAATGATGTGTCAGTGCTGGTTCAATACCAAGTCTAACAAGTCATCAGTCTAACAAGTCATCACTCTGGCGGGGGATGTCGACAGCGGGGAAGGCAATGCATGTGTGTTAGGGAGTAGATGGGAAATCTCTGTACTGTTAGCTCAGTTTTGCTGTGAACCTAAAACTGCTTTTAAAAAGTCTTAAGGGGGGGGGAATGCTATTAATAATCACACAAGGGCAACAGTAATAAACCGGGACTCTCCAGAACAAATCAGGAAATATGTTCACCCTGTTTAGAATTCTAATTTGAATTCCTACAGAGAAGTGGTTACTCAAGTAAATTCACTGTTTCATTCAAAACACTTTTTAAGCGGCGCCTGGGTGGCTCAGTCAGTTAAGCATCTGACTCCTGATTTCAGCTCAGGTGACGATCTCACGGTTGTGAGATCAAGCCCTGCGTCAGGCTCCATGCGTGGAGCCTGCTTAAGATTCTGTCCTCCCTCTGCTCCTCACCCCCCTTCCTTTCTAAAACAAACAAACAAAAAATGAAAAACACTTAAAAGAGTGTAGAATCTTTGAAGAATTGCAACAATGATCACTATAATATATAGTTCAAGGAAACTGAAAAAATTCTCACCAGAAGGAGAAGATATTGTGTACGTACCAAGCTGTCCTCGGCTTCGGCGCACCATTTCTTGCCTAGCACCTATGCTCCCAAGAATAGCTTCTTCAAGCTTTGCTCTCATGTCTTTTGATTTCTTAAAGGTCAAACTATTCATTCTTTCAAACACTTTCTTTCCCTAAAATTTGAACATTAGAAAAGAAGAGACACTGAGGAACTTTTGTTCTTCCTTTTCCACATGACGTTTGCTTTCTCATTCTTCTCTGCAATGGCATAGCGATCACTTACTTTGTATTCAAAGCAAGATACACAGAGATAAAGCAAATCTAGTAGCCGGTTTAGCTGTAGGACTGAGAGATCTGTAAACCACTTTTGTAGAACCGTCTCATCTGCATTCTTGAGAACCCAAAGTAGACAAATCAAAAGGCTCCGACTGGATTCTGCTGAAAAGGTAGTGTGTTGCCTGCCACTCTGAAAATAAAGAATAGTAGAATGAGACAGACTGATCAATGGCCATTTCTTTTGGGGGGTTGTTAGGTGTTTTCTTCTAAATACAATAAAACAAAAATTGCTTTAAAAAGCAAATATTTATAAAGAACCATTTGAAGAGGCATCTGGGTGGCTCAGTCGGTTAAGCGTCTGCCTTTGGTTTGGGTCATGATCTCACGGTCCTGGGATCAACAACTGCCTCAGGCTCCCTGCTCAGTGGGGAGCCTGCTTCTCCTTCTCCCTCTGCCCCTCCCCCGCCCACTTGTGAGAACAGGCTCTCTCTTTCTCTCCCTCTCTCTCTCTCTGATAAATAAAATCTTTAAAAAAAGCCCCACCATTTGATTTAGACAATCCCTGAATAAGTCACAGAGAACTTTAAACTTAAGGTCCTGAATTTTAATAAACTTTTCCCAGGATTGAAAGATTGTTTTAATTTATGGTAGTGCTTCCAGCAGACAACAAATAAACATCAAGGGACAAAGCTAAAAGATCCTACTATTAAAACTAATGTATCTATTTTCATCATGTCTGATGTAATATGGTAAAAGGAAAAAAGCACTCAGTAAAAGTGATATAAGAATAGAAAGTAATAAAAAATGTTGATCAGGTTTAGAGAACCACAGTTTCCTCTCAAGGGCCACTGTTAGAGCAGATAAGGTGAAGGTGCTATTTTCAGTCTTCATATACTTATATACTGTTGCAACTGTATACAGTATGTGAAACATAAACGAAAAACTAAGAATAAAAACTTGTCTACAATACCATTTATTCCGTATTTATTCTGCTCCAGTCATCATGCTAAGCTCTTTCCATACGTTATTTCATTCAGTCCTCCAACAATATTACCAAGGGAGTTGTATCATCTCAGTTTTACAGACAAGAATACAGGATGACAATAACAATGACAATGATGACAAAACATAACAAAATTTGAAATGTGCCAGACACTATGCCAATCATTTTTTCATATTTAATGCTCACAATGATTTTATGAGATGGTACTAACTACGGTTATTTCTAGTTTACAGGTAAGGAAATGAAAAGCTAGAAAGTAAGCCAGGATTTTAGTCCAGGTTAACCAGACACCAAATCTTATATTCTTCTATATTTGTCTATTATACTACATTCTAATATTTGGTGAAGTAAATATATTAAATAATAAGAAGAAAGCAGTGGGAGGGATGTTGAGAGAAAAAGACAAAGGAAGTACTTAACCACTGGTGTCATGATCTCAACTACTACCCTTAATCCCTCTGCTGTCCCGGATGATGAAAATGATGGCAGCTGACTCTTGTATGACGCTTACTCTGTGCTCTTCACTGTACTGAAAACTTTATGCATATGAGCTTATGTATTCCTCGCACCCATCCAAAGAGATAAATATTGTTACTTAAACCATCTTATAGACAAGAAAACCAAAACACCAAGAAGTATTTTATACAGGTATTTTGCAGTAAATAGTGGGACCAAGATTCAAATGCAGAAAGTGTGGCTCTATAGAGAGATCGAGCACTTTTCTATGTTCACTACCTCTCATGGATGCATGCACATGTAAGTGAGTTCACCTACATAAATTCACTTAGCCAAATTATACAATAACCGAATTAAGAACCCAATGGATTGGTTTAATGTAATATTAGATACAGCTAAGGAGAGAACTAATAAACTGGAAGACAGATCAAAAGAAACAACCCAGCATGAAGCACAGGTCAACAAAAAGAGGGGCTATACAAAACAAGAGCAGAGACACAGAGGATGAGATAAAGAGGACTAATGTATGTTGAATTGGAATGCAAAAAGAGGAGAGACAGAATGGAGAAGAGGACATATTTGGGCATATAATAATTGAGCATTTCATAGAACTGAAGAAAGATGCTGAACCACTGATTTAAGAAGTCCAAAAAATACCAAGCGGGATAAATATTCAAAACTAGATGGAACAGAGTGAAACCACAGAAGACCAATTCTAGGGAGAACATCATAAAGAAGAGGGGGAAAAAAATCAGCAATGGAAATGAGAACACAGTAGAGACAATGCCCTTCGCAAGCTGGAAGAAAACAGGAAACTTAGATGCTATTTCAAAAAAACAAAAACAAAAACCTTAAGAATGAAGGTCACACATTTTTCAAGGAAACACAGAGCTCATCACCATAGCACAGAAAATTCTAAAGGATATATTTCAAAAAGAAGAAAAATATTTCTAATGAAAGGTTACAAATTTGGGAAAAGAGCAAATACAGTGGTGAACACATGGACAAATCTAAATGATAATTAAATTTCTATAGCCATAAAAGTAGTAACAATGTTTTTTGAGGTTTAATGATATATACAATTAAAAATGCCTGAAAATAGCATTTAAGTAGGGAGAAAGGTAAATAAATCGGCAACCTGTTCTGAGAGCTTCTATTAACCAATGTGAAGGTAAAGGTAAATTAGAGTGGACTTTAATTCAAAGAAGCATACTGTGATTTGTAATACAATCACAAAAAGAATACAAACAGAATGTTTAACTTCCAAACTAGTAGAAAGGAAAAAGTAAAATGAGGAAAAAATGGAAGGAGAAAAAAAAATACAAGACAATAAAGGAGACAAAAGAGACAGAAGGGATGGGACAATTAAAATTAAAAATGTTAAGTACATTAAATTACATTAAATTTAGTTATACTAAATTAAATGGATTTTAAAAAACTCTAGTGAGACAAAAATAAACAGATTTTAAAAATTTAAAACAAAATCTAACTACATGCTACTTATAAAAGACATCCAAAACATAAGTTTCAAACATTTAAAACGTAAGAAAAAAATGTTGAGAGTAAAAGGTGAAAAACTCATATCTCAGAAGAAACCTAGCATAACTATACTAATATACAAAAGTAGACTTGAAGGCAAAAAAAAAAAAGAGTACTATAGTTCATATTGATAAAAGATGCAATCCATCAAAAAATGTAATTTAAAATTAGTTCATAATAAGACCTCAAAGGAAACTAAACCTGACAAAATGACAAGTTATTAAAAAAAACCATGATTATAGTGGGGTATTAGAAGAAGCAGACAGAATTCAGTAAAAAGAAAAAAAGGTTTAAACAATAAGATTAATAAATTTGAAATAATAGGTATAATGGACAAATATAGGACAATGAAGAATATGCATTTTCAAATACACGAGCTGTTTGCAAAAACTGACTATATACGAGACCATAAAACCAGTTACTACAAATATAACTGAAATTACACAAAGTTCTCTGATTATAAAATCAGGCCAAAATCAGAAACATGGGGATTATGAAAAATTTTCCTATGACTACATACACACACACACAAATAAATAAATAAATATGGGGCTGCAGAGGGAGACATCAAATCTTAAGCAGGCTCTATATTCTGCCACCACGGAGTCTAATGCGGGGTTCGATCTCACAACCCTGAGATCATGACCTGAGCTAAAATCAAAAGTTGGATGCTTTTTTTTTTTTTTTAAGATTTTATTTATTTATTCATGAGAGACAGAGAGAGAGAGGCAGAGGGAGAAGCAGGCTCCCAAGAAGCAGGGAGCCCGATGTGGGACTCGATCCCAGGACCCTGGGATCATGACCTGAGCCGAAGGCAGACGCTTAACCATCTGAGCCACCCAGGTGCCCCACCCTATGACTAGAACTTTTTAAAAATTTTTTATTTAAATTCAATTTAGTTAACATATACTGCATTATTAGTTTCAGGGGTAGAATTTAGTGATTCATCAGTTGCATACAACACCCAGTGCTCATTTTATCAAGTGTCCTCCTTAATGGACATCACCTAATTACCCCATCCTCCCACCTACCTCCCCTCCAGTAACCCTCAGTTTTTTCCTATTGTTAAGAGTTTCTTATGGTTTTTCTCCCTCTCCGTTTTCATCTTATTTTATTTTTCCCCTCCCTTCCCCTATGTTCATCTGTTTTTGTTTCTTAAATTCCACAAGACTGAAATCATGTATTTGTTTTTCTCTGACTCATTTTGCTTAGCATAAAACTCTCTAGTTCCATCCATTCATTGCAAATGGCAAGATTTCATTCTTTTTGATGATTGAGTAATATTCCTGTGTGTGTGTGTGTGTGTGTGTGTGTGTGTGTACACAACTTCTTTATCCATTCATCTGTCGACAGACATCTGGGCTCTTTCCATAGTTTGGCTATTGTGGACACTGCTGCTATAAACATTGGGGTGCATGGGCCCTTTCAAATCACTATGTTTGTATCCTCTGGATAAATACCTAGTAGTGCAATTGGTGGGTCGTAGGTAGCTCTATTTTTAACTTTTTTAGGAACCTCCATGTTTTCCAGAGTGGCTGCACCAGCTTGCATTACCACCAACAGTGTAAGAGGGTTCCCCTTTCTCTGCATCCTCACCAACATCAATTTGTTTCCTAACTTGTTAATTTTAGCCATTCTGACCAGTGTGAGGTGCTATCTTATTGTGGTTTTGATTTGTATTTCTCTGATGCCGAGTGATGTTGAGCATTTTTTCATGTGTCTGTTGGCCGTTTGTAGGTCTTCTTTGGAGAAATGTCTGTTCATGTCTGACTAGATATTTTAAAACAAAAACTTAACTTACAGCCTAAAATTCCAGAAAAAATCATAATGCAATTTAGATATGTTTTTGAACTGAATAATAAAAATGCTACATATAAACTGTGGCATGTAACTAAAACAATGATTAAAGGAAAATGTACAGGCTTATAATATGTACCAAAGAAGAAATGATAAAAATTAGTGAGTTAAGCAGCCATCTCAAGACGTTAGAAAAAGAACAATATAAATCCGAAGAAAATAGAAGACAGTAAATAAAGAAGATAAACATTCAAAAGTGAGGATCAACATGCCCCCAAACTGGTTTTTTGAAGACTAAAGATATACACAAATTTCTGTTGAGACTGATGTAAGACAAAGGGTACTAAAAGCCAGTCACAGAAATGAAACCACTTATCTCTACTACAGATGGCACAGACTTTAAAAAGATTACAGAAGATACCTGAACTTCGTATGCCAATAAATTTTAATTTCTACTAGAGTAAAATTTACAAAAATCAGTGTAAAAGGAAATAGAAAACTCGAACAGTCTTACAGTCATTAAAGAAATTAAATCAGTAATTTTTAAACTTTCAAAAAAGAAAACTACAAGTACAGATGGCATCACCCACAGGTTCTCCAAATATTCCAGGAAGAAATAACTCCAATTTTAAACAAGTCCTCACGGAGAACAGAATAAAAGGGTAAATTCCCTTTTAAATTTAAATTGGCTGACCTAACCCTGATTCCAAAACCTGTAAAGAACATTATGAGAAAAATATTACAAACAATTTTACCTACAAGCATAAATACACAAATCTTAAATTACAGCCCACAAAATCCATTAATATACAATCATGAAAGGCAGACAACCAAATGGCAAATGGGAAAAACTCTAGAACCTCAAAAGAGAAAATTCAAATGGCCAACATGTATATGAAGAAGTGCATACCCTCATAAGGCATCAGGAAAACGAAAACTGAAATGAGATACAACTATAAATTACCAGATTGACAAAAATTTTCAAGTCTGAAAGATCTAAATGCTGATGAACATGTGAAAGAATGGAAACTCTCATATGTCTCAATTGAGACAAACCCTTTGGAAAAATACCCAGGTATATCTGGTATAAAGATACATACATATTCTATAACCCAGCAAATTCTACTCCTAGGAAATAACCTAAATAAAAGTGTATATACACACACACATACACACACACCATACATGTAAAGAAATCTATAGGATTACTATTTGAAATAACCAAAGACCAGAAGCCATTTATGCATCTAAGACAAGAAGAGGTAAATAAATTAATCTATAGACAGACAATTTAAAGACATACAGAAATGAAAATCAGTAAATTATAGCTACATTTTATAACATGGATGAAAATTAAAAATATAACAAAACTAAATTACAATGTTTAGGGGTGCAAAGTTGAATGATAAAACTATAAGCAAAATTAAGCAATTACTTCATTAGTCAGGATAGAGGGCAGCTTGGTGGATAGCTGTGGTGGGTAAGAGCATGCTAGAGATTTCTGAAAGGCAGCCAACAGTCTATATTTTGTCCTGAGTGGTGGTTACAAAGGTGTTCATTTTACAATATTTTATAAATTTGTACATTTATGTTTCATGTACTTTTTAATATGTAGTATATTTCACATAAGAGAAGTTTTAAAAAATGAAAAGGAAGGTCAACAAAATTGACCACAGTGGTCATTTTGGGCGGAGACAGGGACTGAACTGAGGGCAGACTGGGAACTTTCAAGGAATTTGCAATGTTCTATTTCTGAAGCTGGGTGGTGGGTACACTATTGTTTCTTCTATTATGATACCTTAATTGTGCATGTACTTTTGATATTATACATATAAAATATATAAAGTACAAGTGATAAAAGAAAATTGATAAATTGGAATTCAGCAAAATTAAAAACTTGTGCACTTCAAAAGACACCATCAAGAAAGCAAAAAGATAATACACAGAATGGGAGAAGATACTTGCAAATCACCTATCTAATAAGGGATTTGTACTCAGAATATATGAAGAACTCTTTCAACCTGGTAACAAGAAAATGAGTAACACAATACTAAAATGGCAAGGAAGATGGATGAACTTTTCTCTAAATAAGACACACAAAAAAGATGTGTCAGTAAACAAATGAACAGATGCTCAACATTAGTAGACATTAGGGAAATGCAAATCAAAACCACAATGAGATACTACTCTATACCAAGGTGGTTACAATAAAAAAAGAGATAGTAACAAGTGTTGGTGAGGATTTGAGAGGATTTGAGAAACAGGAATTTTCATTTATTGCTGAATGTAAAATGGGGAAGCCACTTTTAAAAGAATTTAGAAGTGTCTGAAAATGTTACACACAGAGATACCATATGACCCAGCAAATTCACTTTTAGATATCTACTTAAGAGAAATAAAAACATATGTGCACACAAATGTTGACAGCAGCATTATTCTTAACAGCCCAAAAACTGGAAAGGATCCAAAGGTTCATAGCCTGACAAACGGATAAAAATCTGGCAAGAGTATTACTTGGCAATTAAGAAAAAAAAAAAAAGATGTGCTGATGCACATTACAACATGGCTGAAACTCAAAAACTTTACGTGTAGTCAAAGAAGCCAGACACAAAAGATCACAGTGTATAATTCCATTTATATGAAATGTCCAGAATAGGCAAATCTATATAGATACACAGTGAAAGTAGGTCAGTTGCTGCCTAGGGATGGGGGGAAATAGGGAGTGGCTCTTAATAGGCCTAAGCATTCTTCTTGGGATGATGGAAATACTCTAAACTTAGACTGGGGTGGTGGCCATACAGCTCTGTAAATACATTAAAAACCATGACACTGTACACTTAAAATGGGTGAATGTTTTGATATGTAAACTATCTCAATAAAACTTGAAGTTGTCAGGACAGCTTCCACAAGTACTATTGCATTTTTCTGAAAGAAAGTCTTTTAGAACTTGATCTTGCCCTACTGGAAGTTTGTTTCCTCTCTGCTCCCATATCCTTCCCTCTTTAAAGGGGCAAAAATTACAGGGGCAGAGTACCTATCAATTTTATTAAACATGAAACAGTATAAATCTTCAGAGATTAAAAAAAATATTCTCAATTGCTAAACAACTGAAAATATTTCTTAGGGTTGAAGAACAAAATGTATTTTGAAAATAAAGAAAATAGGCCATATACAATAAGGTAACTTCCAAAATTCTGAATGGTGGAATACAGAGCAACCATAAACCTTGAGGTATTAATAATTTTTAAAACAACTCAGTACAAGATAAGCAATATTCTCAGAACCTTAATATTTCCACAAAGTAAATGAAACTCAAGAGTACTCTTGCATCAGCTAATACAACAATCTGTTATTTAAGGGTACAGCCTTGTAAATATCTGTCTTTCTAGAAAAAACTTCTGCAGGAGGGTTGTTCTTACCGATGATGTAAGGAGGAAGCTGCCAGGCCTTGTTAGCTGAGGAACTGATGTTCCTGCAATTGCCATGGCAACGGTCTGGCTTATCATGCTTCCGCTCTCACTTTCATAGTCATCAGGGGCTATACAGATTGGTCTTCCTCGTTGATTGTGAGTTTCTGGAAAAACAAATAATCCCAAAATAAATAACCAAAATTCCATTTAGGTTAATTAACAGTTATTGAGCATGCAATTTCCTACTCTCCATTACTCTTTAAAAGAAAAACCTGTTAAGATGTAATATTTACCATTAGATTTTCTTATTTTAAACAGTATTTTAAACATTAACTCATTCCTACAGTAACAATTTGTAGTTTTGTAGAGAAGTTGCTAGTCAAAGAAGATATAATAATATAAACATTTCTGCCTTCAGATTAGGAAGCCCACTTTGGCCATCAAAATACTGGTTGAACTACTCAACTACCAGTCCCTTAAAGACACAGAGTTAGTTATCTTTGTATCACCAGCTCTGTTCAGGTTCTTAATATGTAATAGGTACTCAGTAAATGTTTTTTTTTTTTAAAGATTTTGTTTATTTATTTGACAAAGAGAGACACAGCAAGAGAGGGAACATAAGCAGGGGGAATGGGAGAGGGAGAAGCAGGTTTCCCGCAGAGCAGGGAGCCCGATGCGGGGCTCGATCCCAGGACCCCGGGATCATGACCTGAGCCAAAGGCAGATGCTTAACGACTGAGCCACCCAGGCGCCCCGTTTTTGTTTTCTTAAATGTAAACTATAGGGTTTTCTTTAGGACAAATGAAGGAATTCAAGAAATTCTAAATATGGAAAGCAAGAGCAATAAAACTTTGTGAGTTCTAGTTTTTAAAAAGCAACATAACTTCAACTTATTAGCCCAGTGTTAACAATAAACCTAATTTTTGTTATTCAGGTGAATATTAATTTCAATTATATATATATGAATATAAATGAGACTGAAGGTGGGAGACATCTGCCGTGTTTTCTTATATACATTTTTTTCGGATGAACAGTACAGTCTCATACCAAAAAACCTATTTTCTAATAGGCAGGTACAGAAGTGCTATAAATCATTATTTTAAAATTCATCGTAAGAACTACTTGAGGAAAGCTTGCAGTGAATTCTCTGATGTAGTCAAAAGTCATTCAGTAATATGGTTAAATATTTACAGTTTATTTATGCCAGTGTACATTTCCTTGTATTTCTTTTCCTAAAATAAGATCTTTAGCCTCGAAATATTTCTAATACTTTGCAACACTGAGATTTCCTTTAAGATGTTTTAAATATACGAAGTACCTGTAAAGTCATAGAGCTGAGGAACAGTTTCCATGATAATGCCAATCAGAGGTAGATACAACATGGCCACCCTCGCCTTTGTCTGGGGGTCAGAGTACCGTGGGTCTGAGTCGTGACTGGATAGTAAATTGTGTACCATATTGATGACTTTCTTGTGCAATCCAAACAGTCTATTTAAAAAGAAGATGAAGAAGCAGCAGCAGCACTAAGGTCACAGAGATTAGTAATATCTTTAAAGCAAACAGTAAGTCACAGTACTGAATCAATTTTGTTTAACTTAAACTTTGCCACATATTTGCATGTATTCCTATGAAACGCTTCTCATTATGAAATAACAAATGTCTCTCTGTATAAAGTAAAGATGGAGGGGAAAAAGAAATGCTAAACAAATTCACCTAGAAGTAAATCTCAATTATTTTTATATTAACTCCTTATTAGTACATATTCATATTAAATAACTTAAGACCAGTTGTGGTTATATTTTAAAGCAAAAAAAAAAATCTTAAGTAGCTTCAAATTTTATTTCATATTAGATCTTCTCACATTTGCCAAAAATAAACTTTTATGTCCTTTTTCTAAAAGAAAAATCCTCTACTTGATGGATTATGCAGTCCATAGGCTGGGGGGGTTGTCTTTGACTTCTCGGATTTAAACTCAACTTCCTTGCTCATCTACCTTGTTTGGGCCATACACCTTCTGTAGGCTCAATCCCCTGAGTTTCAACTGGGCTAAAACACTAATCACTTTTCTTTTTTTGCCTCTTCTCGGATTGAAGGTGCTTTGACTCTGCCAACTATTCTAATTAAACACTCGGCCAATGTCAACAGGCCCTTAGGGCTACACCTGGCAGCAATTCCACACCTCATTCGCCCCTTCAGCCTCTCACCATCCACCTCAGAAAAAGATTTTACCTCCGACTTCTGATTTTTAGGAAAGAAAAGCCATTCTGAATTTGCTCTAGCCAGATCTTTAACACATCCCCACATTTATCTCTCTCTCATTCCTTTTGTCTCAGAAAAAGTTGTACTTCTCTCAAAAAGTAATTTCTCTATTATGTTTAATGAACCCCACACATCTTCAACAGCTTCAATGCCCCCCTCACTAAAATTTTCCCTTTTCTTTCAAATAAGCCTTTCCTATATTGAAAATACATGTTCACTTGAAACTAGTCTCTTCTACGTTATAGACTCTCTCCGAGTAATAAACTATTACCATAATTTCTCCAGTAATAAACTTCCTAAATGTATAGTCCATAGCAACTGTTTCCACTTACTTCCTAGTATCTACTCCCTTTCTTTGGAACTAACAGTTTTTGAATGCTTACAACATGGCACTGTACTAGCTTCATTATTTAATAACTAAATAATTTCTTAGAGTTACTTACCTTCTCGGTTTCCCTACCTACAGTAAGAGGGTAATTACCTACCTCATAAGGTGGCTGTGAGAATTAAGTTGCATAATTTATGTAACATACTTATTAGCACACTGCCTTGTACACTGCCTTCCTCAGTAAATACTAGCTCTTATTTTTTTTAAGATCACATAGCCAATTTCAAAGCTGGGATTGGAAACCAGAGCCCTTCATCTTATCTGCCGCTTTACATTGCTATATATGCAATCTAGCTGGAGATTCTTTCTTCTTCCTTTGAGATTTTTATTCAGAAAGTGTATTTTTAAACACTATCAAGAACCACATCTAACTGACATATCTCAGATTTTATTCTCCAGTTCTCTACTCGACGCTGTCATCTTACCTTTTCTCAATTTTTTCTCCAAATAGTTCCCACCCTTTCCTCATATTCTCTCTCTCATTTCACCCAAGTCTCAGATTCTGGTCATTTGGTTTTTATGTTCTCCCTTCTGAATTTTTGCATTACCAATGATGACTCCCAAACCCGGGTGTGTATTCCTCAGCTGTGTAGCTACCAGCCCGACCTTAACCTACCAATAAGCCCTACCCAATCATCTTTATAAGCCTTTTTTCACAGGTCTACATTACTCAATCACATGTTATTAAATATATGTTTATGCAGGACGTGCAATATCCTATTTTAAGTATTAGGGATAAGACACTGTGCCTGTTCTTAAAGAGTTTGCTATTGTAAGAAAGAAACACAGACTCAAAAATAATAATTCAGTGTCACAAATGCAGTAGAGGTACTAATTTTCTATAGAATTATGTGCTACAAAATTAGCATTTAATCATATTGTTTCATAGTCTTAATTTTCTAACTATAATCAAAGTTTCTGAAGAGCAAATCTTTGATCAATATTAAAACATATTATTGCCACTCAAGGAATTATTATTAGCAAGCAGATGAAGTAAAAAGAAAAGCATTCCTCTCAAGTACCTATCTAAGACAATGTATGTTGTATTTTATCTGTATATCACTAAAGAATATAAAATTTAGAGATGAGATGTGAGTCTCCCAAAGTCAATTACTCATATATTACTGAATTAACATCTATTTATGAATGTGTATTCATCCACCTTGTGCCAGACACAATTCTAAGGCATTGGAAGTACAACAGCAAATAAAAAAGATAAAAGTGTGTGCTCTCATGAAATATTTTAATGGGAGGAGACAGAAATTAAGCAGCAAATTTCAGAGAAATGCTTTGTGGAAAATAAAAGAAAAAGTATATGTTTAAGAATGATTGTGGCAGGGCAGCGTGGCTATCATTTTGACTGGGTGGCCAATGAAAGCCTCGCTGAGAAGATGCTATTTGAGTGGAGACCTGAAGAATCACAAGGAGCAAAAAGGTACATGACAGTCTTAGGGTAACATGAGCACTGTTAGGCAGAGAAAAAAAAACCCAAGTGCAAATACCATACATAAGGTAGGAATGAATTTGGCATATTAAAGAAGCAGAAAAAAAAGACTGGGATGGCTAGATTTTAATATGTGGGGAGGGAAGACAGTGGCAAAAGTACCTAAGAGCCAGCTAAATAGGGCTTTGAGGACCATTATTAAAAGTCTAGATTTTAGGGGCACCTGGGTGGCTCAGTCGGTTAAGCATCCTACTCTTGGTTTTGGCTCAGGTCATGGTCTTGGAGCCATGAGATCGAGCCCCACGTTGGGCTCTATGCTGAGCACAGTCTGCTTGGGATTCTTTTCCTCTTTCCCGCCCTTCCCCTCTGCCCCCACCTCCTGCGCACACATGTGCACTTTCTCTCTAATAAATAAATCTTAAAAGTCTGGATTTTACCCAAAAATACAAAAACACTAATTCAAAAAGTTATATGCACCCTTATGTTTATTGTAGCATTATTTATAATAGCCAAAATATGAAAGCAACCCAAGTGTCCATCAACAGATGAATAAAGAAGATGCTGTACACACACACACACACACACACACAGGAATATTAGCAATAAAAAAGAATGAAATCTTGCCATTTGCAATAGCATGGATGGATCCAGAGGGTATAAAGCTAAGCAAAATAAGTCAGTCAGAAAAAGACAAATACCCTATGACTTATGTGGAATTTATGAAACAAAACAAAGAAAAAAAGAGATAAGCAAAAAAACCCAGACTCTTAACTATGGAGAACTAACTGCTGGTGACCAGAGGGGAGGGGGGCGGGGGGATGGGTGAAATAGGTGATGGGGGTTAAGGAGTGCACTTGCAGTGATGAGCACCGGGTATTGTATGAAGTGCTGCATCACTATATTGTACACCTGAGACTAATATTATACTGCATGTTAACTAAATGGAATTTAAATAAAAACTTTAAAAAACTCCTAAAGATCCTATTATGAGGATTTTTTTAAAAGTGACCATTACCTAAAGGAATTATGATTACACGGATTTTTTAAAACAATTATTAAGACAGAAGTACTCTCTAGGGATGCTAGCCCACAACACTAAAGCTATTTCTATAAATTCAAATCATCAGAGAATATGCCCTTTCCTTACTATATCAATTTCTAAACATCCTGTACAAGTGTATACAACTTTGGAAGTTCTTAAAACCTAAGAATATTTGTTTATAGGGCATATTTTGAAATAAAATGCTACACAGTATAATGGCAAACAATAAATTTTCCTTACAAGGAATAGAAAACTAGTCCATTTTCCTCAACTGAAATGTACCTACTGTGTATCAACAAATCTAGGAGTCTACCTACTTATATTCACAAATATTTTTTGTAACAATGAAGGAAAAACAAATGCTATCAAATAAACCATGATACACCACTGATTTCAAAACAAACCTCAAGTTCAGAGATGATGAAGTATGAAAAAATGGCTTTCTTAAAATCAGTGAAATGCAGATAACATGGGTATGGAACTTAGTGAATACAGAAGTATTCTTCATACAGAAGTATGAAGAGTAGTAAAGAGTACTCTTTTGATTCTTAGGAATATAAGTGCGATACTTCTGTCCCATTATCCAAAATCAAATTGCTATTCCCAAGGCAAAATAAGTCTACTCACCCTTCAGCATCAGGGTCTAAAATGACAGCCAGCTCTGTTAACACAAGTCCTGCCAAATAATGCTGTTGGCGGAAAGGCACAGATAATTCAAACATATTTGCAATCTTCTGGTCTTGTACGTTTGTGGAAAATCCAGAACTCTGTTTGGGAGTGAGATAGAACAAAACTACAATAGCTGTGCAACAAAACATCCTACAGACAGAACATTACAACAAATGCAGTATGACCATTATCTCAAAGTAAGATGCACTTCACCTAGGGTAGTTTATTTTACATTACTATTATTCACATTGGAGAAAGTAACTGCTCTTACTTTTGGTATAGGAAACTATGATGAAATAACACTTTTAATTATTTTCTATTTCCTTTTTCTCAGATTGAAACTTTTCCATCTTTTTTTTTTCTTTATTCTTTTAGCCACGTAATGTTTCAATATCATACCCTAAAGGAGAAAAAAAGCAACTAAACCCAAATGATATATTACACATTTACTGCTGGGTACAAAAGACATATTTATAGTCAAAGCTACTGGTCTCCAGAGAAAGTCCAAATACCAGTAAAATTGTTTTTCAGAGAAAATACTACCTCTAGAAAATTACTATCATTTTGTGATTCACTCATAGTTTTTTTAATACTGCAAAATAGCATTTCCCCAAGATATAGTTCAAGAGTGTCTACAATCTCATCCCCCTCTAATTCATATTCAAGACCATCCATGTGAGGTTTTTTAGAACAGATTTCAGATTTCTCTACAGAGAAATCATCTTCCTAATAAGTATATAAGATTATTCTTGCACCCTCCCCCCAGAAAGAGTGAGGTCTCTATCATCTATTAGAATGAAATTAATGTAGCTAGATAAAAAACAAGGGGAGCAAGAGAATGGAAAGAATTCTATTAACTTCTTGGCTGAATGAGATGTTCAGAGGGAGTTAGATGTAAACAAATGTGTTTCATTAAAGGTTTTAGGAACTATATTATGATTAATTTGCTCTCCACTGGATAGCCACATCTTTGGCAGAGGATGTGTGAAGAAAGCAAAAGACACAGCCTTATCTGTTATAGGAAGAAGCGTATGCTAGCCAGGTAAAAGAGTACATGAAAATATGCCAATCCATAAGATTTTTCGTAAAGGTAAAATGAAAAGTTATGGGTGCTCTCTCATGTTTTCTCATCAAGGTAAAGTTTAAAAACTTTTTTTTTATCATGCATCTGAGATTGATGTAGGCTAGGGAATTACATCCAGGAATTAAATAACTCAAAAATAACATCACAAAAAGTTAAGATAACTTTAAACATTAAGAGATTAAGAAAGCTTAAGAAAGCAGCTTGTCTGCCTCAGAAATTACAGAGCGGAAAGAATGTTTCACTAGAGGGAAGAACCAGGCTTCTCTGATACTAAAACCAGAAAATCCCTTTATCTCCATCTGTATGATAGGAAACAAAATAATTGCTATGTAACCCCTTTCTGTCCTGACAGAAACTACTAGCTGTTCAGAGGCTGCTGGGAAGATGGCAGAGTAGGACGTCCCTGGGCTCACCTCTTGCCGCATGGCCGCCTAGAGAGCACCCACATCAGCATAAATAACACAGAAAGCAGCCCGAAAACTGGCAGAACAGACTCTCTGCAGCCCAGCACAGACAAGAGGCCACAGCGAAGCAGATCCACCCCCTCCGATCGCTCTTGGCAAGATCCCATCAAAGCGGTGCCATAGGCCTGGCGGTGCGCATGCAGCCCAGACAAGGGCCAGCACCACTCCAAAGTGAGTCCTGCTCCAGGGAGAGGGGACGATAACCACACACCAGTCTGACTGTGACCCCAGCAGTGGCTGGGGGCAGGCACCTGGTCAGACTGCAGGCCCCACCCACCAACAAAAGCTTCTCAGGGGACAACACAGGGAAAGTGCCTACAGTCTGGTGCTACTTCACCTGTGGCAAACACCTGCTCTGACTCAACTCAAGCCCAAGGCAGCCCCGGACCGGCCCACTAACACCACGGAGACCAGACTCTGCCCACAACAGGCAGAGCGCCATCGGAGGCTGGACTGAAGGCAAACACATCCCAGCCACAATGGTAGGACGCTCCTGCAGCAACACACATAGGAGACACCCCCCAAAGCACCATTTTCTGGTGAAAAGAAGACATTGCGCTGCAGGACCTTTTCTTCATAAAGCCACTACTTTCAAGTGTGAGAGTCGTAGCTGACTTTCCTAACACAGAGAAACAGACACAGCAATAGACAGAATGAGGAGACAGAGGAATATGTCCCAAATGAAAGAGTGGAACAGAATCAGAGCGAGCAGGAAACCTAAGCGAAATGGAGATAAGTAATATGTCTGATAGAGAATTTAAAGTCATGTTCATAACGATACTCACTGGACTTGAGAAAAGAGTGCAGAACCTCCATGAGACCCTCCCACCAAGAGATAGGAGACGTAAAAAAGAACCAATTAGAGCTATTGGACTCACTAAATGGAAATAAAAATAGACCACCTGGAATAAACAGCAAATGAGAGGAAGTAGAAGAACGGATCAGCCACCTGGAGGACAGAGTAATGGAAAGTGATCAAGCTGAGCAGATGAGAGGGGAAAAAAAATACGCAAAATGAGAATAGACCCGGGGAACTCAGCGACACTGTCAAGCTTAACAGTCGCATGATAGGGATCCCAGAAGGAGAAGAACAAGAAAAGGGGGCAGGAGATTTGTCTGAAGAAATAATAGCTAAAAAACTTCCTGAATCTGGGGAAGGACAGAGAAATCCAGATCCAGGAGGCACAGAGGGTCCCCAACAAAGTCAACCCAAAGAGGTCTGCACAAAGATGCAAAGTAAATAAGATGGCCAAAAGTAGTGATAAAGAGAGAATTTTAAAAGTGGCAAGAGACAGCGCCTGGGTGGCTCAGTCGTTAAGCGTCTGCCTTCGGCTCAGGTCATGATCCCGGGGTCCTGGGATCGAGACCCGCATCGGGCTCCCGGCTCGGCGGGGAGCCTGCTTCTCCCTCTCCCACTCCCCCTGCTTGTGATCCCTCTCTCGCTGTGTCTCTCTCCGTCAAATAAATAATTCTTAAAAAATAAAAAAATAAATAAAATAAAAGTGGCAAGAAAGAGAAAGGAAAGCAGTGACATACAAAGGAAATCCCACAAGGCTATCAGTGGGTTTTTCAGCAGAAGCTCTGTAGCCCAGAAGAGAAGGGCATGAACAATTCCAGCTGCTAAAAGGAAAAAATCTATAGCCAAGAATACTCTATCCAGCAAGGCTTTCATTTAAAATAGAAGGAGAGATACAGTTTACCAGAAAAACAAAAGTTAAAAGCAAAACCAGCCACATCCCTGTCATACATGATGCCATCGACCTGTGGGTCCCAAATTCCCAGTCCAGCCACCCTCCTGCCCGAGTCAGCATGCACGGTATGCCAAGTCAATACGCCTTCACCTCAGATTGCCAAGGGCTCAAACTGGCACTCTTCCTCTCAAATTCCAGCCCCTATGCTCAAGTTTGTGCACAAAAGTGGGCATAATTATACCAGTAGAATGAAGCAACCCAAACAGTGACACTATTTCTGTGGAATACAGAATGGATAAAAGGAGCGAGGCTAGGCTGAAAACATCTCCAACAAGCACACCAAAGAACAATACATACATCATGATTCTGGTTAGTAAAAAAAAAAAAACAAAAAACCTGGGAAGAATAAAACAAGATGAAATCAGAGAGGGAGACAAACCATAAGAGACTCTTAAGCATAGGAAAGAAACTGAGGGTTGCAGGAGGGGAGGTGGTGGGGGGATGGGGTAACTGGGTGATGGAATGAGCACTGGGTGTTCTATGCAACTGATGAATCACTGAACTCTACCTCTGAAACTAATAACACACTATATGTTAATTAATTGAATTTACATTAAAAAAAGGAACCTCTGCTCCCCCCCAACCCCAAAAGAAACTACTAGCTGTTGAAGTCTGCTGCCACCCAATAAAACCCTATGAACAACCACCTAGTTTCCTTTGGATTTTCTAGGCACAAGGGCAGTAGGCAGGGCTTTCTCAGGACTGCCCCGCAGTTTGACTTCTTTCTCTGCTACATTAGGCTTCACTTCTTTGCCTTTCACAGGTACTGATCCCTAATAAACATCTTCTATCCCAAACTCAAGACAACCTTGCATCTGCTTCAAGAAAACCCAACTTGCGAAAACATCGAAATGGGCTTATCTAAGTGAATTCACTCACATGGATGTGCATAAATCTGTAAGAGGAGTACAACATAGTAGTTAAGACCTTGGGCTCTAGAATAAAGTCAACATGTGCCTTGAGTCAAAGTCTAGCTCTGCCACTTATTACTGTGTTACCCTGGGTAAGTTCACGACTTTTCTGTTTCATACGTAAAATGAAAATAATAGAACTTACTTCCTAGCATTACTCTAAGAAGCAAATAATAATTATTTATAAAGCACTTAGTATGGAGCCTATCACACAGCTATTATTCAACAGTCTTTCTTATCATTTATTCCAGTGGTCAGAATGCTTTCTTACAAAAATGAGCTCTATAAAAATTTTTTTTCAGACACTTTGCATACCTGAGATGTTGCAGAAGAAACAGAAGGCGATGGTGATGCAGGTGGAGTAAGCAGGCTGCAGGGCAGGTTCAATGTAACGTAGTGCTCATGGCTGCAGACAATTCGCAGAAAATCCAGTCTCAAGGACACCAGCACACTTGGATTTGGTAATGAATAAAGCTTTGAAGATACCTTGTAAGCATTACATAAATAAAAGAACACCAATTGAATTTATCATTTCTCTAAGCCAACACCAGAATGACAGGTGAAGTATTTATTTAGTGGGCAGTGTTGGGTTTTGTGGCGTAAACAACAGTATCCACTTTTTCCAGAGTTACTGCTAGAATAAAAAATGGGGAACTAGAAGATCTATTTAAGATTTACAAATCCACTGACTAGGCTAAAAGTCATATTCTTTGTATTTCCAATATAGGATTAAATTTCCACTTCTCAAAGATGCACTTTATGAAGGAAAAGTATACCACCAAAGTAACTTCATAAAAGAACTGATCCATTCTTTGGATAATCAGCAGCTGTGTTAATCTGTATTTATAATTATCTCTTTGTCTATTCACCCAGCTACCTGATAAGCTACTTTGAAGAGACATATATACACTGACTTAATAGCTTTGGCATCCTTAGGGTCTAGCTCAGGGTTTGGCAAACACAGGAAGTCAATGCTTGAAGAATAACAACAAGATTTGAGGAGCAACAGAACACGAAATTTTGGGGTAAAGTAAAAATAATACATACTGCTGCAAATATCTGCAAGTGGGTCAGTGCCCATGTGTAGTTTTAACTTCTCTATTAAAAGAAACATAGAGGGGCACCTGGGTGAATCAGCTGGTTGAGCGTCCAACTCTTGCTTTCCGCTCAGGTCATGATCTCAGGGTTGTGGGATCAAATGCCACATCGGGCTCATACTCAGCGCAGAGTCGGCTTGGGAGTCTCTCTTTCCCCCCCTCTCCGTATGTCCCTTCCCCCACTCATATGCACACTCTCTAAAGTAAATCAATCAATTAATCAATCAATGGAACATACAATAAAGGCAGCTGATAGATCTCCAAAATTCTAAATATTAGACTGCCAAACAGCATTCTAAACCAGTAATTCTCAGAAATGAGCCTGTGGACCAGCAATTCTCAGAAATGCTGCACAAGCACTTTGCCCCACATGCCCACCCCCCACCCCCATGATTCAAATCCTCAATAATGCTGAGTAGGACCCCAAGAGCTGCATATTTTTAAACTTCCTTTAAAAGGTAATTCTAGGATGATTATACAGCTCATTACCCAAATGGCCTATCAGGACCAATAACTAATGTTTTCCAAAAGACACATTTCATTAATCAGTTGACAAAAATTTTAAGCTAAAGTCAGCTGTTTGTAGAAAAGTTCTAGGATGCTTTAGTTTAGTAAAAGCAACATAATGGAAAAAATAAATAAATTTAAAAAATAATAAAAGCAACATAATGATTGACACTGGGGATTTGGGTAAGCATCTGTCCATGATCCTAAACTCTACAATGTCTAGGTCTACATTAGGAGGACTATACAGCTAAATGCAGCTGCTTTAAAAATCACCCAATAAATATACAAAAAAGTTCATTTGGCTGCTCATTCAGTGTAACTGGTACTCTTGCATGGCACTGTGGGGGTTGCTTTACATTTATTTTTTTCCAAATTGTTTTAAAAGTTTATTTTTTTTAGTAATCTCTACACCCAATGGGGGGCTCAAACTCACAAACCTGAAATCAAGAGTCACATGCTCTTCCAACTGAGCCACCCAGGTACCCCCAGGGCTGCTTAACATTTAGACTAGTGACTTGATGATCTGCTTCAGAATGGGAACGAAGAGTTTGACTGGGCCAGTAAAATAAAGGAAAAGTCAGCTGTACAAATAGCAGCTTGCCATAGGACTGTGTCCTCATAAAACAAATGAAATTTACTTTTGCCTTACTAATAAAAATACTCTGCTTTTATTTATTTTTTTAAAGATTTATTTATTTAAGAGAGAATGAGAGGGAGAGAGAGCAGGGGGAGGGCCGGGGGAAAGGGAGACAAGCAGACTCCCAGCTCAGCAGGGAGTCTGACACGGGGCTTGATCCCAGGACCCTGAGATCATGACCTGAGCCGAAATCAAGAGTCAGATGCTTAACCGACTAAGCCACCCAGGTGCCCCAGAGATTCTCTCTCTCAGAGCCTCTCCCTCTGCCCCTCCTGAAAATAAATCCTTTTAAAAAGAAAAATGCTGCTTTTTAAAAACATCAGTATATGAGTGTGTTCTTGAAGATCTCTTAGCTACAACTCTAAAAACACCAAACACAGTGTTTAAATTATTTGTTAATTATTACTAATTATGCATTACCTGTTTATAGCACGTCTTAATAAGGCTAAAGACAAATCCTCTATCCATAACAGACAACAGATCATTGAGAAAGAATGCAAGGCTTGTGTTGAGTCTCTCAACCATTTCTGTGTCCTGGAAAGCAGAATAAAAAGCAAAAATATATAAAAGTATGATTGTATAATGTGCGCTTGATAGAGATTTAATTTTTTAAAAAGTTATCATTACCTTCTGAAATCGTGAAACTATATCACTAGCAATTGTGCTGACAAGAGCAGCAATGTCATCCATGAAACGTTCTGGAAAACGACTTTTCCTTGGTGCATCAAGCTTATCATTAAAATATAAATGATGCACCATGCTCTTTACCTGAAAAAATAAATAAGCCATTAGTTTAATTTCTTATGAATGCAATTAACAGTTAATCATATTGAGGCTATATTTTCACTACACTATGTGATTTAACAGATGGCTAAAATACTTCTAGCTCCTCAAATACTTTGAGAATCTCCCTGCAATATTTTATATGTTCCCAAGAAATATCAAACACAGTACAACTCAATCACTGCATCACCTTCATAAAATTATTCTGGCTACCAATATGAAAAGAATTATGAATGTGAACAGAAAAATATTTCACCCTTTAAAATGGTTTTAAATGAAATCTTTCCAAGACTCAACATTTTGACATTCTATATACCCCAATGTAAGCTTTGAGACACTAGACACATTAACTTCACTGCAGTTTCTTCAGCATCTATAATATAGTGACATATGGTGAATGTACATTAAACACTGATGACTCAATATGAATTATAAGATATTAGGCAAAAATTAACAAAGTGATTTATGTGTACAAAATGCTTCTGTGGGCACCTGGGTGGCTCAGCTGGCTGAGTGTCTAACTCTTGGTTTTGGCTCATGTCTAACTCTGTGCTCAGTGCAGAGTCTGCTGGAGAGTCTCTTTCCCTGCCCCTCCCCCAACATGCTCGTGTGCGCACTCACGCTCTTTCTCTCTCTCAAATAAATCTTTTAAAAGATGCTTCTGGATATTGATAATTACAACAATGTGGTAATAGTAATACAGAATTCAGGGAAATCGAACCCAAGTTTCAACAATTAGTAAGCAGCAGAGCTAAGTTTTAAACTGCAGCTTTTTAACTATTCTAAAGAAATTTGAACATACATGTAAGACTATCAAAAAACAAATCAAAATTACAATTTGATCTTATATTAAAAGCACAAGAATGACAAACTTGGTGTTTATTCTCTAGAAGGAAAAAATGAGTTGCCTATCACTTACATAGGGTCCCTGACTTATTTTCTTCGGTAGATTAGTAAGTCTCTAGAAAAGCTGTCTTCTTATCCCCAATATGGGTAACATTCAATGCTGAGAATGACCGTATAACATACTCTGGAAGCTCTTTTTGTTTCTTTTCTTCCTGCCTTCCTTTTTGTTGTTGTTGTGTTGCTTTCCTTTATGTTTTTACACATTTCTCTTTTGGAAGAAAAAGTTTCAATGACTTCAGCTTTCTAGAGGTTGAAGAGGAAAGTCCCTAAGTGCCAAAGTGCCTGACTTTGAATCACAGTTCTGCTATCTAAAAGCTGTACCAGGGTGCCTGGGTGACTCAGTCAGTTAAGCATCTGCCTTCAGCTCAGGTCATGATCCCAGCGTCCTGGGATTGAGCCCCCATCAGGCTCCCTGCTGCTTCTCCCTCTCCCACTCCCCGTCTGTGCTCTCCTGCTCTCTCTCTGTCAAATAAATAAATTAAATCTTAAAAGAAATAAGTAAATAAAAGCTGTACCAACTTAAACAAGTTACTTAATCTCTCTGTGCCTTGATAACCCCCGGCCCACAGGGACAGTGCTACACACTGTACACACGGCAAATCTTTATTGCTCTCGTGTATATATGTGTTTATGTGTATATAAATATTAAGATATTAATTCACTTGGGGCGCCTGGGTGGCTCAGTTGGTTAAGCGACTGCCTTCGGCTCAGGTCATGATCCTGGAGTCCCGGGATCGAGTCCCACATCGGGCTCCCTGCTCGGCAGGGAGTCTGCTTCTCCCTCTGACCCTCCCCCATCTCATGTGCTCTCTCTCTCATTCTCTCTGTCAAATAAATAAATAAAATCTTTAAAAAAAAAAAAAGATATTAATTCACTTGTTTTTAATATCATTTATTAAATTGAGCAAAAAGTGTTGCTTTTTAATTGGCTGTAAGTGGCATTTCCTTAAGAGCTTTCGAACCATGAAAGCAGTGAGGATCTATAAAGCCCTTTTTTATCTATGTTCGGGATGAAATCTACAATACATTACACACTAGCCACGTCCAGGCTAAGAAATAAGGTACCACATTTCCTTTAAAAAGACAGCTGGTTCTGCAACCATCTCTAAAAAAAATAGTTAACGGGAGCTTTCACATTCCACCTAAATTGTGCCGAGTGTCCACAGTGTTTATTCAGAGATGTAACAAATGTAATTTTGTCTTGGAGGCACATGTAAAATCCTAAGAGGGACAACAGAAAAGGATTCTTAGGATAAAATAATGAGCTAACACAAAGTCGTTAACTATGGAAAACAGTATTAAAAACATGTTGAGCTTGCTCACCATTAATTCAAAGAAGAACCAGGCTTGTTGCAAAGCCGATTCCCGAACGCCGCCACTGCAGACAACCCACTGCAAAGCCAGCTCCTCATGAAAAAGCTATCCAGAAGCAAAGCCAAAGTTATTATCAAAGTCATACGTGCTGAGAACACAAACCAGATAATAATGCAATTACAAATGAAGATATAATGAGAATAAGCAAAATAAGGCATGTGAATCATTCAATGATGCAGTGAGGACACCCATTAACGAAACGGCTGTTTATACATGTAAGACAGTGGCATGTTGAACAGCTGAAAAAATTACATGTTATCTTGCAGTAAAATGTAATTTTAAAAGGACAGGTGGGAAATAGCCTCCTAAATTGTACCTGCAAACAGAAACTAGACCAAAAACTCACAGTTACAAATACGATCTTGTTTGTGCCTTAAATACATATTCCAACATATGCAAATACATTCATGAACTTTGCTGGTACAATTTAGGAAATATCTTTAAAAATTTAAACTTTGATATAAGCCATTAATTTTCAAGTTTTCAGGTATCTGAAGTCTTTTTTATAAACATAGCAGAAATTTCCTGCCTTATAATGGATATGCATACAAAGCATTTGCAAAGTAGTGTGTATCGATATGAAAAAGGACTAACAAAACTGTGCATAAGGGAAGCAAATCAACATATCTTACTAAGAGTGATAATTTTTCTAACTCATCTTCCTTTCCCTGGAGATTTAAAACACAAAACAGAAGCAGTTACAGAAACAGAATTCAGAGTTGATACATTTTTTGGTACTAAAATTTGATGATCAAATTTGATTTCAAACAGTCAATCCCAAAGATATAAACATTGCACTAATATAAAAGAGCATACCCTGGAGTGGTATGCCCAAAAAGGCATCAGATAAGCAGTGCTTGCTCAAATGTATTTTTAAACAAATAATTTAAATGCAATTATTGCAACATACTGGCTACATAAAGAAATTTTACATCTATTTAACTGTTGGAACTTTCCCCCTATATGGATTTTCTTCATATGAATCTACCTTTTTAGTTGGTAAGCGTCCCGTTAATGTTTGTAAGAAACTTGACGTCTCTGTGTGCGAAGACATACGATTACAACTTCGATCCATAGCCTAAGGAGTGGAGGTGAATGAATGACGAGATAACATTAAAGTCCGCTGTGGAGGCCTCTGCAGCTCAAGGATTACATACAATTTTTCAAATAGTTCTACTTTGGATTCAACAACTGTTTTATTATTGCTCATCTCATTTTCACCATTTTAAGCTGCTTTAATGACAGTACATTAGAAGTATCAAAATGGCTTCTATATATTTTTAGTAAAAAGATGAATATTTTAATGACTATATAAATTCAGAGTGCTGCAAAGAATGAAACTTTTATCCGTGTGATCTATACACATGCACACGTCTAGTAAGAAAATGTAAAAAGTAAAAACATACTTCTCACTGGTTTCAGACCAAACAAAGCAATCAAGAAAGCACTCAATAAAGAAAATTAAACGGTTAAAATGGTTTCTTTCACTTTTCACTACTATCAAAAACTACTATTCGGATCTGCCATATACTTCAAATATAAAACACTTAAGATATTAAACACTGAATTAAATTCTTCAAGAACAGGAGCACTTCACTCCAAAGCCAATACACAGATGAGAAGTATATTTTGAGGTATCATGCAATATTAGCTATGAAGCAACTAGACTTAAATAAGCAATACCTGGTTCAACTAAGTTACACACAAATTTCATACTTTGCAACACAATACAAATTAAAATGGATTTTTGCTTCTGGTATTAAATCTTACAGCATGGGGATCATATACTGTTCACACTTAATTTCAGCTTAGTCCCAGTATTTCTAGTCAGTAATTATGGGGAAAAAAAAAAAAGACAAGATAGTAAATGCTAAGTAAATGAAAAGGATACGATAGCTACACTTTAAACCAAAAGCAAATGGAAACTGTCAGGTTTTTTTCCACACAAAATTTTTAAAAATTCCTACTAAAGATGTGCTCCCCCTACAGTAGAAACTGTTATCAAAGCCATCACTTGCATAAACAGCAGGCACTGAAATACTGACAGGGTCGGGGTGGGGGAGCGGGGGAGGGAGACAGGAAGTAGGAAAGGAGAGCATTACTGGTGCAATTGGTGGTATTCATGCATAGTAGTTGGAAAATGTGCTAAGTAAACAAAAATACACACTTTTTAATGATTAAAAAGCAAGCCACTGAAATCATAGTATGTACTAAAAAGTAATGTTCTAAAGGGAAACATCAGCAGCCAATAAAGAAACCTCTAATATAAACACCACCTGTGTTGATTCTGCACTTGGACTGGGGTTGGATCCCCATGGGGCAGCTTTTGGACCACCAGTGTTAACCCAGGAATTGGAGCGATCTAAACCCTAAGCATATAATAGAAAGCAGTTGGAAAGGAAAGAAATATTACATGTGGCATGCCATAAATTATTCTTAAAGAAATCCAGACTTTCCAATGCAAACATGTTTTTAATTAGTACTGTTAAAGCAACCAAATTTTTAGGCATCTAGAAGTATTAGTTCACCAAAATTACCTTACTACATAACATAATTTGTTTTTAAATCACAAAGAATATTAAGTAGAGCATTTACAGATAATTTCTCTTTATGTAAAGGGATCACCGTGAAGTACCAACTAAAGTTCCCACAGCACCATACCCCCAAACCCTCTTTAAAGATGGCACGAGTTAGCAACATAATTTCCTCTGACTTTAACAAGGATCTAAGAGAAAAAAAAAGAATCGAAGTACATCATTTCATTCTCGTCTAAAAGCCTTTACTTTGTCACCAACTGAAACTTCTGTGTATTGATATTCCATAATTCTATTTGACCTTGTTTCCTCTTTTGCTTTCTTCTAAGGGAACAACAAGAGAAATTAAGAAAATAAAAAGAATTAAGAAAAAAAAAGGGGGGGATGACTAATATTTGCTCCTGCCTAAAAATGAGGGTGGATTTGGGGTTGTGCTCAGTTTTATTGTGCTTGTTGTAATTAAACATAATAGGCTACTATTTTATATAAATATTATTTTAAAAAGCATTATGATGGGGCTAGTCTGTAGGAATTACATCTTCATCATCACTATCGCTGAATTTAATATGCTAGTAATGTGTTTGACCAGAAGTGAATTACATCTGTTACTCTCTGAAAGAAGTTATTATCCCAGGTGGAGGGAACTGGGGCTTTAATTTCTTAAACTTGACTAATCATTAGAGTCACTTGGGAAGTTTTATAACATTCAGATTCTGGGCCCCATCCCCAGAAATCCTGATTCAGCAACCTGGGCTGTGGCCTGGGAATCTGCTATTAGAACTGGAGCCAGTTATAAGGGATTTTTAGAGGACTGTTGGAATAAGAATAATGAAGACATTGGGGAGGGTATGTGCTATAGTGAGCGCTGTGAATTGTGTAGGACTGATGAATCACAGACCTGCACCTCTGAAACAAATAATACATTATATGTTTAAAAAAAAAAAAAAAAAGAAGATAGTAGGAAGGGAAAAAAATGAAGGGGGGCAGAAATCGGAGGGGGAGACAAACCATGAGAGACTATGGACTCTAAGAAACAAACAGGGTTCTAGAGGGGAGAGGGGTGGGGAGATGGGTTAGCCTGGTGATGGGTATTAAAGAGGGCACGTTCTGCATGGAGCACTGGGTGCTATACGCAAACAATAAATCATGGAACACTACATCAAAAACTTATGAGGTAATGTATGGTGATTAACATAATAAATTAAAATTTAAAAAAATAATAATAAAATAAAATCATATTTAAAAAAAAAAGAAGAATGAAGACAACCCAAGACAAGGTGACAAACTATGGACCCAACCCCAGAAAGCACCAAAGGATAGGTAAAGGAAAAACAAGAGTAGTAATAACAATAATCAACTGTATAGACATGTGTTTCGCCTGGAAAGGTCAACAACAATAAATATGCAGGGCCTTAACTCTAAACAAATAAGAATCTCTGGGAGTGAAGCCAGTGTATCAATACTACAGGAGGGAATGAGGATTAGGGAGAAGGAGGCAAGACAAACTAACTCTCAAGAGTTTAGGTTTTAGGGAGACTAATTCCCCTCCTTCTTTTTCCCGATTTTTCCAAAAATACAGAGTGGTTGAATGATACAGTAAGCCTCCATTTCCACTCATTTTTTATACTGAATGTGTAAGATGAGTGTTGAAGTTCAAATCCAGGTTCTACTGCTTATTAACTGTAAAACCTAAGGTAAATTATCTAATTTCATTTTCAGCTTCTTAGTATAAAATAGGAATAATGATAGTCTTCCTCATATTGCAAAGATCAAATTTAAAAGTGGAAGTAAATTACTAAATACAATGCTTCAAATATAGTAAACACTCAAGAGCTCTGGGGCGCCTGGGTGGCTCAGTTGGTCGGGCGTCTGCCTTCGGCTCGGGTCATGATCCCAGAGTCCTGGAATCAAGTCCCACATCGGGCTCCCTGCTCAGTGGGAAGCCTGCTTCTCTGTCTCCCTCTGCCCCTCTACCGACTTGTGCTTGCTTGCTTGTTTGCTTGTGCACGTTCTCTCTCTCTGGCAAATAGATAAAATCTTTCAAAAAAAAAAAAATAGTTCAAATAGTTCAAAAACTTCCTACTTGTGTTTTTTTAAATGCTTCCTATCAAAGTAATGAGAGAATATTCAAATACTAGTAAAATTATGTAATCTGATTTGTTTAAAATACTTACCTTCTCAGAACCCCATATTATTTCAAATAAAAGCAAATCTGCAAACAGTGTTTTTCAGATGTTAAAAGTCTCCCAACTTATGTCTCCAGCGTATGAAGTTCTTTCTGCCATTTGCAATTTTTACAACGACTACTCATGTTACAAAAATAATACATAAGCATCTGATTTTTAGAACATTACAACTGTGCTCTTCTCTCTACCATAAATTTCCACAATACCAATAATCTTCCTGTACTCTTAAACACACTTTTCACCTCCTTAATTTCCTTTGAAATTAAGCACATGTTAATCAGTAATGTGAGAATAAACAACAAATCTAATTGTGTCATTGTATATTATATCCACAATATTCAGACTAAGCAGTTATAATTACATCAAATCAAAGCTAACTAGTTAAAGAAAACCTATGGCCAATTATTTTGTAAAGCAAATAATTGCCATAATTTAAGTGTTACAAAGCTAAGAATTAGATCTTAACTTCCTTAAGCAAATTCATCAATGATATTTACTAATGTCATAACTACATTTACTGATCTCCAACTAACAGAACAGATTAACCAAATGTGTGCACATGTGCATGAAAGGGCTTTTGTTTTTGTCACATCTTTGTAACATTATTGTGTCCCTTAAATATAGATAGGCTCCTTCCATGGGCAAGGCTCATATTCTATTTGACCTGACATCAACTTGCTGTTAGAATTCAAAGACTTCGGGGGCGCCTGGGTGGCTCAGTCGTTAAGCATCTGCCTTATGGCTCAGGTCATGGTCCCAGGGTCCTGGGATCGAGCCCCGCATCGGGCTCCCTGCTCAGTGGGAAGCCTGCTTCTCCCTCTCCCACTTCCCCTGCTTGTGTTCCCTCTCTCGCTGTGTCTCTCTCTGTCAAATAAATAAATAAAATCTTTAAAAAAAAAAAAGAATTCAAAGATTTCGGCTTTGTATCCACAAGTCCTCAGCACAGTGCCTAGCACACAGTAAGATCTCAGTGTTACATTTAAAAATAGGAAATGATATATTACAAAGAAACTACATATCCATGTAAAACTGCACTGGCATTTGATTAAAAGCAATAAAATTCAAACTTGTCATAATCATATATTTACATAACTGAATGTTAAAAGAAGACTGCTAGGGCAAACAGATCAGTTTTGGGAAAAATAATTATGAAGAAAGTCTCACAAATCTGAATTTACAGCCATCAGAGTAATAAAATCCTATTGATGTAAGTATTCCTGAATTTTAGGAGTTCTACATTTTATGTTAAAGAATAAAATATGAAGCCAAAACCTTCACAAAGCCAAATCTCTTAAGATCATTAAATATATAATTAATCCTGGCAGCAAGAAGGAAAACAAAAACATAACTTCTAAAGGAGTAGTTTATTCTTGCAATACTTACTAACATTCACTCACTGAATATCCACCGAGCACCTTCAATATGCTGGCCATTATGGGTGCTTAGGATATGTCACTCAACAACTATGCCTGACCTCATGAAGCTCACCTTACCTGTGATAAAGGTAAGGTAAACAAACACTGAAAAATAATTAACTAATTTATATGCTACATTAAAAGGCAGTAAATGTTAGGAGACAAACAGAATGAGGGGATCAGAAGTCCCCAAGATACAGGTTATACATTTAAATAAGGTGGTCAGAGTAGAAAGGAGGTGAAGGAGTTAGTAATAGGATTATCTTGCTCAGAGGAATGATATAATCTAAAGTTTTTTGGGTTTTTTTTTAAGGTAATCTCTATCTCCAATGTGGGGCTTGAACTCACAACCCCAAGTTCAAGAGTTGCATGCTCTACTGATTAAGCCAGCCAGGTGCCCCTGGAATGACATAATCTAACTTAAGTTTTGTTTTTTGTGACTTAAGCTTTTGAAGCAGCATTCTGCTTGCTATGTTGTGATGAGAGCATAGGTTGGGGGGCACCTGGGTGGCTCAGTCGGTTGAGCATCTGCCTTGGGCTCAGGTCATGGTCCCCACATCGGGCTCCCTGCTCGGCGGGAAGCCTGCTTCTCCCTCTCACACTCCCCCAGCTTGTGTTCCCTCTCTCGCTGTCTCTCTCTGTCGGATAAACAAATAAAATCTTAAAAAAAAAAAAAAAGAAGAGAGCGTAGGTTGGAAGCAGCGAAACCATCTTCCAGTTTATTACATGAACTGAGGAAGACAGGATGGTAGTTCAGACCAAATGGTAGTAGCAGAGGTAGTCAGCAGTGGTTTGATCTTTAACATATATCTAAATCTGAACAAAAGGATTTAGGAAAGGCCACAGGATTGAGTTTACAATTTCAGAGGGAGATTTGTTTCGGAAATATAATTTTGGGAGTCATTAGCATACAGTGGTATTTAAAATCATGGGAGTTGATAACATCAACATCATCCCAGTGAGTATAGAGAGAAAAGAGAAAAGATGAGAGAAGTAAGAACAGAGGCCTGGAGCACTTCCAGATTAAGAGATCAGGAAAGAAGAATTCCAAAGAGATTGAAAAGGTATAACCAGAACAGTAAAAGGAAAAACAAGAGAGTGCAGGGCCCTGGAAGGCAAGTAAATAGAATAAACCAAGGAGGAAAGAATTTAACTATGTCCAAATTTGCTGTAAGGTCAAGTAAGCTGAGTGTTGAGAATTAACCATTGGATTTAGCAAATGGAGAGTGTTGGTGACATTAACAAAGGCAGGTTGGATGGAAGATGGTAGCGGTATCTGATTAAAGTAGGGTAAGGAGAATGGGAGTAAAAGAATTGGAGACAGCTAGTATAGGAAACTCTTTTAAGGAATTCTACTACAAAAGGTAACAGAGAAATAGTGAGGAAGCTAGCAGCTGAAATACTAGAGAGGAGATTTGGGGATAAATAATATCATGCTTTATGTGGATGGGATGTTTTAGTAGATAGGGGCAACTGATGAAGCAGTAGAGAGATGAAATAATTGCCAGAGTGAGGATCCTGAGTAGGTGAGAGGAGACAGGAGCTTGTCTACAAATGGATGTATGAAAATGGATAGTTCATTTGTAGCAGAGTATTATTTTAAGTAGTGGGTAGTCATAGATGGTAGTAGGTAGGTAGATATGGTGGTAAAAGTCTATAAAATTATTCTTTTGAGGGCTTCCACTTTCTCAGTGAAGTAGGAGATAAAGTGAGAAGGACAACTGGTGGGCAGGTAAGGGAAGAAGGCATGAAATCTTTCTGGGAGAATGGGAAAGTGAATGGAATGCAGAAATATAGTATAATTAATTGCCTGCCAGCACTGAGGGCTCTCTTGAGGTCCACGGCTTTTCATTTCAAATGAAACCAGTCATTACAGTATTTCTCAAGTCATATTCATCAGCACAGGTGCTGACATGGCACAGACAGACGACTGGGTTCAACTATGGCTTGAGATTGGGCTACGCAAGTAAAATGAAATGAGAGAAAGATAAGGCATTGAGGTTTGATTATAATAGGGTTCACTATAATGACTGGTCATAGAGGGGCACCTGGTGGCTCAGTGGGTTAAGCCTCCAACTCTTGGTTTCTCCAGGATCCTGGGATCGAGCCCTGCATCAGGCTCTGCGCTTAGCGGGGAGTCTGCTTCTCTGCCATTCTCTCTCTCTCTCTCCCCCCACCCCCCGCTCTGCCCCTCCCCTCACTCATGCGTTCTCTCTCTCTGTAAAATAAATAAATAAATCTTTTTAAAAAAATGATTGGTCATGCAATTTAAGCTAGCTAAGTTGGAATAACATTAAGGACTGAGACACAGTAAAAGGTCATCAGATCAAGTGATGGGAGGTTGCAGAGCAGTGTTAGGAGTTGGGGTACTAGGGAGAAAAACCTGAGCTAATAGAGATACAATTCATGAAATTGAGATTATGAGGGTTAAAGTTATTAGTAATAACATCTACGGTATGACCACGGCTGAGGCAGGGGAAAGACTAAACCATAAAAAAAAAAAAAAAAAGAGTTTTTTCGGGTGCCTGGGTGGCTCAGTCAGTTAAGCACCTGACTCTTGGTTTCAGCACAGATCATGATCTCAGGGTCCTGGGATGTAGTCCCGTGTCAGGCTCCCCGCTCAGCAGGTTGTCTGCTTCTTCCTCTCCCTGTGCCCCTCCCTCCTGTTCCTGCTCCCTCTCTCTCTCTCACCAAAAAAAAAAAAAGTTTCTTTAATTTCCAGGCCAATGAAGTCAGAATAAATGAACAGTAGCTATAAATAAACTTCAAATTCCTTATAATTTTAATGAGATAAAATTTTACACCATTATTAGTGATTATGACTAAATGATATTCCAAAATGAAGTAACTATCAAAAATTTTCCAAGAGGGGGGTGCCTGGGTGGCTCAGTCGTTAAGCGTCTGCCTTCAGCTCAGGTCATGATCTCAGGGTCCTGGGATTGAGCCCCGCATCAGGCTCCCTGCTGGACGGGAAGCCTGCTTCTCCCTCTCTCACTGCCCCTGCTTGTGTTCCCTCTCTGTCAAATAAATAAATAAGATCTTTAAAAAAAAAAATTTCCAAGAGGAAACATGAAATCCATTTAAATAAAACTTGATTAGGAAGAGGCTGTGTTGTCATAAGAAAAATTCTCATCTTATGATGGCTTTCTCAGATATCTACAATACATATCATCAGAAGTTTATGTCATCATTATGTCTCATTTTACGAACTACTTGAAAAAAGGCAAATAATCATTCCAATATATGCAGACCTTTGTTCTAAATCCTGATGTTATAATCTGTCAAATACATCATAAAAAGGAAAACTCTAGACTTATTCTAGATGAAACATAATGCAAGTCTTAGAGAAATTAAGAGGCATTTTAAAAGTAGAACCTTGAGGACAATGGTATCTTTTTCATCTCTGTAGCTCTTCAACAGGAAAATTTCTTATTAATTCACAAATCAGATTCATTCTACAGAAGAACTATATTTACAGTATATAAATAATGCTAAGTACTACCTCCATTATAATGAGATACAATCGAGAATGAATACAAGGATAAAAAAAACCTGAGTTCTTTTCCTAAAGATGGAAATATATTGGGGGGGGCGCATAGGAGCCTTCCCTTTTGCAATTGCTGTATTACTCAGGTTACTTTGCACAAGCCCATGAAGATGCATCTGCACATCACTCTCTCAGGGAGTTCACAAAAAGTGAAAGTTGTTTAATTAGAGTAAGGTCTGTATGGATCTGTAAGTTACTGAAATTCATGTTTATTATTTAAAATATAAGACTACAAAATATATTTTGATCTATGAGCAATTACTTTAAAAATTACTTAAGTTACTTTAAAAGAGCAATGCTTAAGTTCATTAGAAGCTTCTAAATGTAAAATTTCTTTAACTATATGAACAGGTATGAGTAGTTCTGATGTTTTTGATCAACGTTCAAGTTCACATAACAAACCCAGATTGTTTAAAAAAAAAAAATCTATTATAGTTCAGGCTAAGGGTTCAACACAGACGCTAGAACACATTTATTAATTCTTCCTCAGATCCTAGTTAATAGACTAAAAGTGCCAAAGCAAAGCTGGCTGTGATTCCACAACAATGGTATCTTCCTCCTTTCAAATGGCAAAAAACTACTTTTGAAATGGTTTGGTCAAAACACAACATAACACTATTTACTGGCCTTAGTCTTACTGTTTTTTTTTCCACTTTGTTTAAACTCGTAATTATTTTTGTACCTGACCTATAAAAAGGTACTAACTATTCCCTTTTTTGAGGGGGTTAATAAAGATGCTGTTAAAAAATATAGTTGGATCTCATACTAGCTGGCCTCTCACTTGTTATGTGGAATAATCATTAACCATCATTAAATAAATCATATTTTTCGAGCTCTGGTGCATCTTTATATTATATAGAGTTTTCCAGTGAAAGGCAGCTCTACTACCAATCAAGGCTAATCAATGGTCTTGATATTTTTCAGAGAAAGGATGGAGGTTCACATTTTAAATTAATGATGTGATGTCCCTTCTACAAAGCAGTCAGATAGGTCTCTTTTAACTCTATAGGAAATTAATCTAGTCATTTTTCACAGGATGGAGTACCACACAGACAAAAATGTTATATGGACTGGTAATCCTGGACAAATTTCTGAATTTGGCGATTTTCTTGAGCAGAATGCACAAACCAGTTTGTAACAGCAAGCTTATTTAATAGAAATATGAGACACTTAGTGTAGACGGATAGATAGAAAGGTACAATGTCTTGCCTGTTACTAACTCAAATACATTTTTAAATTAAGAATAAAATAAAACTGGACATTTCTCATTTGTTCATAAACTGAAAATCAAATGTACAGACGAGTATCTTCAGTTTACCTTACTGCCGATGATTGACCGTACTTCATCATCTGGTGACGTGGGAGTCCCAGATATATCTGGGTTACTATTACTAAGGCTCCGAGAACGATTTAAATTAAGGCTTGCAGGTCTCACAGCAGATCTAGCCATTGTGGCATAATGCACTGATCCTCCCAAACCCCCAGGACCTAGAGTTATATATAAAATAGCACATAATTAAACAAAAAAAAATTAAGTCAAGAAAGGATCTGAAAAAAATCTCTGCCACTTTACAAAATTCCATAAAAATGAGGAATTATTTATTTCTAAATGAAAAATACTAAGTAAAAAAACACTTAAAACTTACTGATAGCTACACCAAGATATTCTATTTTACAGCAGTTGACAAAACCACATGCAAATAAAGTCATTATCTTGTCAATGTTTCCGATTATATATTAAATGTACGATAAAAAAACGAGATAGAAAATACACACACACATTATTTTCACTTTAGATAGGAGTATCTAGGACCCAAAATGCTTCAGCTGATGACTCTTCCTTTCTCCCACCCCTCCTACTCTGTCCTGGATATATAGTCACTGGAAGGACAACCAATTTACTGTCAACATCTCTTAAATGAGATTGTGTTTTGTTTCTGAAATCTTATAGTTCTGAAATCTGAACTATAACAAAATGGCATCCTTACGATATACATATATATGTATAATCAAGATACTTCTAAGAGCCCAAGTTATAAAAGCAAGAATTCCTCTGTCTAAAATCAACTATGTTCAACCATCATTCAACCATATTCTATGAATATAAAAATACCCAGCAACTGTATCCATAATTTATCTCCATTTTCTTAAAGAAACCTTTCATATTTGCAAATGACACGCAACTGTCAGGTCAGCATGTAAAAAAGATGTTGTGCAAAATCTGTGGAATTACAATAGTATACTGGATGAAAGGTAAAATGGAGAAGCATTATATATAGTCCACAATATACTTTCAGAGCCTGAAGTACTATAATTTTTAAAATCGAGATAGGAAATTACAACCCAGAATATGAGTCAATTACTGCTCTTTTTGCAATTAAGAAATAAAATATGCTAAAACTTAGAGTCGGATTACTATTATGTCTAGTTTTCATAATGAATGTCATATGTATTTATCACCATTATTAATGTTAACGTTGCCAAGAGCTGGAAAAGGGCACTCACCATCATCATTAGTGATGAATGATGACTCAAACAAATATGTGGGCAGGTTGAAAGGTACGCACAACAAAACCATTAACTAACTAACACCTAAAGAGTTATTCAGACTAAGACATCCCCCCACCGCATCACCACACTACCACCAATGTCATCCAAAGCCAAGTAACCACTTTGGGCCCTGATATTCACAAAGGCTATATTATCTTATTGACCATGAAGAGATCAGGACTTTTCTAGAGAACAATCTTTTATATTGTTGTAGGTTTCACAAAGTTATCAGGGAACTAAGCCATCCTATTTCTTCTTTAATGTCCAACATTCCAAACGACAAATATAACATTCTATTTATCTTACAGTAAAATGCTTCCAAAGACACAGAACTTATAAGGTTTCTTTCCAAGAATTAATTCAACCAAGCCCTAATTCAAATTAAAGGAAGCTGCATAAACAATGATGCCTGGAGATGTAACCTAATTATCCTTTTAACTCCAGCACCTAGCATATTCCATGCCCCTCAGCAAGCACTCAATAAATGCTTGCTGTTTAATGAATGCATCCCACTAGGACAACGAGATTATTTCAATTTCGCCACGAACATACAAGAGAATTTCAAAGGAAAAGGAATAACGTACCTGGTGATGGTGAATTAGAGTAAGTATGCGGTAGGCGAAAAACATAATAGATGTACGATGCGAGAAGGCTGTTCCTGCCATGCTGGTCATGATTTCCTTCCAAGTTTTTGTGGAGCCGATTTATAATTGATGCCATGGCTTCAAAAGATGCTTGACCTAGATTAACTTTTAAGAAGAAGGAACACATTTTTGCATTAATTTTTTTAAACTGCAAATTCCAAAACGATCAAGGTTTTATCATCTCTACATGTGTTAAGTATAGTGATTATGCACAGTAAGTGTATAAAGATGATATTTGATGTTAATTTTAATGCTGTATTAGCTGAATCAAAATTACTTTTCTAAACAAAATTTTAAAACACTTATTTTACTAATGAAAACTATATGGGTTTGCTCAGTCAAAAAACAAAACATCACCCAACAGGTACCCATTATTTTGTAAAACAATACAAAGCACATAAGAAAAAAAAAACCTATCTTGTGTATCACCTTTGAAAAGTCACTTCTTGTTTAAAAGAGGACTCTGAAAACCTAAGTAATATACAATGAGCATGTTATTCTTGTTTAAAAAATATTAACAATGAAAGTAGATTATTAAAAATATCAACTTAAAATACTAAGAAAAGAGGATAGTGAATAAGCACCGTGACTGACATGAGTGAATCGGTAAAAGGATTAGGCGCCTAGAGGAACAGGCTGAGGTAAGACGGCACAGCATTTTAAATGCCAGGCTAGCAATACCTACCCAGTCATTCAAGTGAGTGTGTAATGAAAATTTTGCAAAAGTTGGGAAATTCTGGTAGCACACTAAATAAATGGGTAAAACAAACAGCCATTCTGGGTGATTAAGTCTCAGAGTCTATGATTTATTTATTCTTTTTTTTAAAGATTTTCTTTATTTGACAGAGAGAGACACAGCGAGAGAGGGAACACAAGCAGGGGGGAATGGGAGAGGGAGAAGCAGGCCTCCCGCCCAGCTGGGAGCCTGATGTGGGGCTCGATCCCAGGACCCCGGGACCATGACCTGAGCAGATGCCCAGCGACTGAGCCACCCAGGTGCCCCTATGATTTATTTAATCAAGACAGGAAATTATGAACAGAAATGAGGCCAATTAAACTTTCCTAAAACTGGAATAATCCGATAAATGGTTCCTGCTTAATTCCTTTTCCTTTTCCTCATAGTAGCTATTCCAAACCATCAGAATCCTTCTCAAAACTCAGATTCACTTTATTCCCTTCTCAGGAAATTTTGCTTTTTATCTCACAGTAGAAATTTATAGTATTAAAGTCCTCAACTTTTTACTACAAATTTATCCAAATCTGAAATCATTTTTATTTCCCTTCTAAAGGAAGCAGTGCTCCTCTCCTATAATAAACAATGATCACTTGACTTTTGTCCCACAGGCTTGCTCCATCAATTAAACCTTTTAGCACCTCTTATATTTTTCTCCCCCCTCCACTAGTTACTCTAGGCACATAAACATGCTCAAATGACTCCATTCTTATGCCATAATCAACCCTGCCTCCTCTTCTAACCAAATTTCTTTGAAAAAGAGTGTATACGTTTTGTATTCCTCTCATCATGTATAATGCGCTACTTAATTCTCTGTAATCTGGTTTCTACTTTCACTGTTTGACTAAAACTCTTGTTAATTTCACGAGTGGACACCTCTTTAGTAGATAAGACTGGGACTCTAGAGTCAGTTGCTTGGGTCTGAATCCTTAGGCAAATTTTCAAGTAGAGTGTTCATCACTCTACTTACTTGTAAAACAGTGGTAATATTATCTACACATAGAGTTGTGAGCATTTCATCCATTAATATAAATAAAGCACATAGCAGTTGCTGGCATATATTAAGTGCTGTGCAAATGTCTGCTACTATTGCATTATTATTTTACTTACATAATCTACAAAAATGAACGGTGCTAAATTTTTTTCTTAAAACCTTCTCCTAGGACTCCTGTGACAGTACTCTGTACAATAGCTCTTCAATATTTCTTAATCCACCCCTCTTCTCCAACTCACTGTCACCTCCTGTTTTGGCAGGACCTCATAGTTTATTGTATGAAATTCTGTAAGATTCCTAATTTCCCTCTTTGCTTCCAGATTTTCCCACTTTCAACCCATCTCCACATAGCACACTCATCTTTATAAAAGCCAAACTGGGTCACATTACTTCCCTAATTAAGACCAGACCCTTCAAAAACTATTGATTCCTTAAAGAGTAATAGTCCCAATTCCCTAAAGGATCATGGAAGATCCCATTTCATCTCCCTCATCTCCAATATCATCATTAATCACCAACCCTCCAATTTATGACTACTTATAATTCCCCCCAAATTTCCCAGTTCATTTATCTGTCTGTATACCATGCACATACTATTTAATCTCCCTGGACTAGTTATTTGCCTGTCAGACTCCTACTCAAGTTTAAATATTTGACCCAAGAATCACCTCTACTAACAAGTCTCCCTTAAAGCAGAGAAAGACAATTCTCACATGGCTTCACTCATATGTGGAACATAAGCAATAGTGTGGAGGATCATAGGGGAAGGGAGGGAAAACTGAAGGGGGAGAAATCAGAGAGGGAGATAAACCAGGAGAGACTCTAGACTCCAGGAACCAAACTGAGGGTTACAGAAGGGAGGCGGTGGGGGGATGGGGTAGCTGGGTGATGGGTATTAAGAAGGGCACATGTTGTGATGAGCACTGGGTGCTATACACAACTAATGAATCATTGAACACTACATCAAAAACTAACGAGGTACTATATGCTGGCTAATTGAACATAATAATAAAAAAATAATTTAAAAAATAAAAATATAATAAGAATAAAATATGATAAAATTCCAAGGAGCTGAACACTCCTCTCCTTTGTGCAACCATTTAACACAGGAAACAGGACTACCTCTAATTCCAGAATAACACAGAAGAAAATGAGAATATAGAGATTCTGAGTTAATGAAGAAAAGAACAGCTATTTTATTTTTTTAAAGATTTTATTTATTTATTTGACAGAGAGAGACACAGCGAGAGAGGGAACACAAGCAGGGGGAGTGGGAGAGGGAGAAGCAGGCTTCCCGCTGAGCAGGGAGCCCGATGTGGGGCTCGACCCCAGGACCCCGGGACCATGACCTGAGCCGAAGGCAGATGCTTAACGACTGAGCCACCCAGGCGCCCCAAGAACAGCTATTTTAAATAGAGGATAGCAGATGAGTAAAAATGTAGGCTAGGTAAATCACGCATCATGTAAAAAGCAAAATGATTTATCTGTTTGCCTGTTTTCCAAAATATTCTGTGAGATCCTTAAAATCAGGAACTAAGCCTTGGACAGAGCCTATTGGTGTCTAGCACATAGTAAGACCTTAATCAATATTTGGTGAGTGGATAAATGAATTTGTTTCCATAATCTGAGTTGAAGTCTATATGGCACATTTTATAAAAACAAAAAAAAGGAAGTTATTTTCTGGCATCAGAAACAAGTAAATACCCCCACCTTCTCCTCCCCAAAATCAAACACAGTCCTTATAGATAACACATAGTAAATCATGACTCTATTTCTGCAAAAGCTAGAAATGCCAAGTTACAAATTTCCTAATTCCCCAAACGTAAGTAAAAATTACCTATTTGGCCAGCAATAACAGGAGGTCTAACAACTAAAAGTATCAGTTTATCAAGCAGAAGATGAAGAAATCGGACCACTGGTTCTAACTGAGATGAATTCAATGCTGAAATACTGCTCTTCAATTCATTTTCTAAGTTATTTTCCATTATACGCATGTCTCCAATTCGGACTGGGAACATGTGTTCATCCAGAGCATTGACCAGAGCAAAAAATTTGTCGAGATAAGGATCCTAAAACAAAGAATAAACAAAATCACTATCCAATTATAACTGTAAATTCCCGAAACTTTGGACCATATAAATATATTTTATATAATATAAAATAGTTCGTATAAATTAGTAATACAAAAAAGTACACAATTATATATATTGTTTCCAATTAAAACTAGATCTATTCTCATTTATTATTGTAAAGTGGCCATTTTGAACACTATTAATTAGTCAGAATTCTATTGATACTAATTAAGGATTTTTCTCCCCCCAGTGTGAGTCCATCTTATTGTTTTAGAACTTAATGATTGTGCAGGTCTATCAGTACAAGGTCTGTGCCCATTATTAGTTTATTACCTCTCAGCTCCATCCAAACCCACCATCTTGCCACAATTCGTAATACTGGAGCTGGACTCTTCAAATTGCATTTCTCCTTTGTCAGCTGGCCTGTGGTTGGGCTCTGACCACAGAGGGTACAAGAAACAGCCTTCCTTCTTCCTATTTGCTTTCCCGATGGCAGCTAGCAGATGTGAATGCTGGAATTTCAGAGGTGAGGGACATGGCAGCAGTGTTCACACCAGCAATGGTGGCTCCTGTCCCCGAGCAGGTGCCCTCCACACCCTGGTATGGCAGGCAACGTGTGCCCGAAGCAGCGGTGTCCTCTCCTCGGAGGTCTGAGTCTTAGCCCTCAGGATCCTCCTCTAGGTTTCTAAGTTCCTTTCTTATCAGTTTCTGCAACTGCTATCTCTGTTACAATCACAGAATTTTCTTTTACCCCATTTAGTAGTGAATCACCTTTAACCCAGTTAACAATTATTTGGATATAAATTGTTTCCATTCGAATTACTGGCAATTTCCATCTCCTGACTAAATCCTGACTGCTATTATTTAACCTCCTTCTATACCAGCAGAACCACAGTCTTATTTAAAGCAATTCTGTGCCCAGTCCCAGGGCAGATGCTTGCTCCCCCAGCTTGCTTTATGCCTACTGATGAGATGTGTGTAGTGATGACTGTGTGTATAGCGCTGACCAGTGAGATGTGAACAGAAGTCTACTGGAACTCTGGGAAGACTTTTACTTAGTTAATAGTGAAAATAAACTTTAAGACAATAATGCCGAACAGCTTCATTCACATTTATAGTTCTAATATTGTTCTAATTTGATATGTAGAATTTAAATGAATAAAAAATTCTTGAGTTCTAACTATAGATCCAGTAAATTTCAAAGAGCTACACGCAAAGTATAAAACATAAGAAACATTATTGTGTTTGATCCTTTTAAGAAGATAATACATGATGAAATTGTTTTACATAGTGGCAAAAATTTATAAAATCTTGAGTATTACTCATCAGGACTGTGAAAGCCAGATTACTACAAAGTAGATACTTCCACTTTATCTTCTCCTACATTCTATAGATTCTAAATCATCTATATATTTTGCCCCAATCCTTCTTTGTCACATAAAGATAACACGTGTATCTGCCTCTATAAAAACGAAGTTAGGAGTAAAAGATACTTATACTACCAACTCTAAAAAGAGAAAACTAATAATGACTACAGGAATAAAAAAACATGAAGAATAATGTATTTTTATAAGAAGATATGATACTATTAAGGGAAAGAATACATTTCAACAGTATACTGTAACATCAATCTTATCATTATCAAAAGAGTAAAGACTATAGGAAACAGAACATATCCAGTACCAGAAAAGGAAAAATGCTGCTGGAGCCATTCTTTTACTGGGATCTACCTGTATAATGCTAAAACCTATCTACTACCTTTTGTTGCTGTTGTTCTAAAACATAACAGAGAGGTGCTCTGTCTTCTTATTTTTCCCTACTTCACTGCAGAAAAGAGTTAACATAGCAAGCTTAAGATTGCTATCATTTGGAAGGCCAGATGGGAATCTGGATTTCAAGAGAGTTCCACCTGATAGGGGATGACTTACTACACCTAAATTGTTTGTGCAAACAGTATGGTTTATGCTGAAAACGTGCTTTCCTTCTGGGACTCAAGAATTTTGGTATGTGATAGGCAAAGGGTGCCTATGTTACACCCTATACTAAAAATCCTGGGAACTAAGTCTCTAATGAATGAGCCTCCCCTGGTAGACAATATCTCACACATGCTGCTTCCACTCACCCTATGTGACTCCACTAGGAGAGGATCTTGGAAGCTTGTGCTTTCTTTCCTGTGGACTTGACCTCTTTTCCCTTAGGTGATTTTATTTTATCTTTCACTAAAATAAATCATTGCTGTGAATATGACTGTATGATGGGTCCTCTGAGTTCTGCTAGAAAATCCTTGAACTTGAGGGTGGCCTTGGAAATCCCCATATACCAACCCTTCCCTTTTCAAGTTGGACTCCATTTTAAACACTTGCCTCTTCTCACTCTACATTTTCTCCCTGGATAATTACTCAACCAATATAGTTTCAGCTATCACATTTATTCTGCCACCTTCAATGTTAAACTTGAAATTAATTACAACTGCCTTGGGATATTTTTATCTGAAGTACATAGGCACTTCAAACTCAACAGGCTCAAAAATAAACTCACTATAACTCCAGAATCATCTCCCTAATCTCTCTTAGCATGCAACCAAATTTACTTCTCTCATCTTTCTTTAGGTTAGAAATCACCATCCACCTAGACTCTAAACTCTATGGCATTCAAGGTCCTTCATAATCTGTTAACAGCCTGGTCTTTTTTTCTCATCTATCACAATTTCCCCAGGCACTATAAATTACATTCACACCAGATTACTTGCCCGTTCTTAGACTACTATCCCTTTGCACTTGCTTTTTATCATCTGAATTGCCCACCCTCTCTCTGTATGGTAAATGCCTACTTATCAATACAACATCTCAATTCCCAGCAGAACAGACAACTCTCTACTCTTGAAAGGATTTCATTCATACATTTAACACAGTACTAACTTTACTGTACTGCTATTATTTTTACACTTTCCCCTATTACACTGTAAGGTCTTTGAAGGGAAGTTTCTTTCCTTGACAGGTAACAACATCCCTGTCTACATAGAGCTTACAGTCTAATGGGGAAAGAACCAATAAATAAATGCATATGTACATATGCATACATACACACATATTACACACACAGAATGAGAGAAAGCAAAAGTGCAAGAGAGTACAGGTAAGAGCTAGAAGCAGTAGCAACTGCAGGGTAAGATGATAGAGTAATGGGGCTGCTATGCTTAAGAATCTCCAGGAAAGGGGCACCTCGGTGGCTCAGTCGGTTAAGCATCTGACTTCGGCTCAGGTCATGATCTCAGGGTCCTGGGATGGCGCCCCATGTTAGGCTCCCTGCTCAGCAGGGAGTCTGCTTCTCCTTTTCCCTCTGCATGCTTGTGCACTCACTCACTCTTTCTCTCAAATAAATAAATTTTTTTTAAAAAGTCCCCAGGAAAGGCCTGAGGTATGCAGAAGTCTTACTGAAAAGAAGTGCATGTCAGGAGGAAAGTATTCCAGCTAGAGAAAGAGTAAATATACAGGCTTTGAGGAGAGCCTGGCATATTCCAGATAAACAGCGAAGAATACAGAGCAAATGATCAAACTCTCACCATTTGAAATATCTGAGTCTAAGAGGAATAAAACAGATTGGATGACGGTTTTCAACTCTAATTCTGCAATGTACCAGAAACTTACAAAAAAAAAAAAAAAGTCAATGAATTGTTGAAAATGAAATCGATGACACTTTGAAGAGCAAAAAGTTTGCTTGTGTGGATATTAAAAGGCTTTGGTTGATTCCTTTAAAAAGTAACTTCTAAATTTATACATTTCTGATATATAATCCCCTAAGTTACAGCAGATAATGAAACTGATTTAAGTACTAGACAGTATGTTCATTCATTCAAGTGAAAACTGATCATAAAAATTATTAAAACTCACTTACTTGTGTATGGATAGATGAAACAGCAACAACTTCAACATTAAAAACACCTTTGTGATTATCTACCCACTTCATGCCAGGTAGAGGAACCTATAAAATATTAACTATATTAAATATAATGATCACAGATACTTAAGTTGATTAGAAATTCTGAAAACAAAAAAATTATAATACCTTAATGAGAAAAAAATCCTGTGGAAATATATTTTTATACACTGTAAATGAATGTAAAGCTTGTTTTTTGTTATTACAAAATCATTGTTTCTTACAAGAGAATTAAAAGGCTCAAGGAGCAAAAAGCAGAAAATATACACTCAAAATTCTATCTCCCCAAAGACATATCCCTTTATATCATTCCAAATCTTCCTCTGTGCACATGTATTTTTTACACACCCTACCCTTGCATAGGTTATATAAAACATTATTTTAAACCTGTTTTTCACATATATTGTGAATCTCTTTTCATGTCAATACATTCACATCTACAGTATCATTTTAATATTTTCTTGTAAAAAACACCCATTTTGTTTTAATAAGGCTGTAAAATATTCACAGCAAAGGAATTCTTTTTTTTTTTTAAAGATTTTATTTATTTATTTGACAGAGAGAGACACAGTGAGAGAGGGAACACAAGCAGGCGGAGTGGGAGAGGGAGAAGCAAGCTTCCCGCGGAGCAGGGAGCCCGATGTGGGACTCGATCCCAGGACCCTGGGATCATGACCCAAGCCGAAGGCAGACGCTTAACAACTGAGCCACCCAGGTGCCTCGCAAAGGAATTCTGTTATAATGGTTAGAAAACTTTCTGTCTGATGTAAATTGCTAGGAATATTAATTAAAGTTGTATCATAAAAAGTTATTTTTAAAGAGAGTACATCACTTCTCTCTATTCCTCCTGCTAAGTACAGCTAAAAAACCCTGAGCATGATACACAAAATAAACACTGAAAGGTAGAAAGAAGAATGCAAACGACTAGGGACCTCGGGATGTGAGGAAATATAAAGTAGTGTTTCCTGGGTTTTATTTTTGCATCACAGATCCTGGACTAGGTGCTAGAGAAGCTGGCAACCCAGAAACACCAAAAGGAGTAGACAAAAACAAGCTCCAAGAAAAGCCTGCTCTCTCTAATCAAAACCAGCAAGTACCCTACTCTGGCCAAACATAAGGAAACAAGTTGCAGCCCCACCCCTCCTCCATAGGCTGAGGAGGGAGCGCAGGTGTCCACCCTCAGCTGGCTGTAATGAGGTGCCCTCGTTCCTCACCCCATCGCCCAACACACTGGGGGGTATCAGAGAAGACAGAGGTGGAAACTAGTCCCAGCCCAGTGGTAACAAGTACCCCCGTCAACTGTGGTGTCAGTGGAAGCCAAGCAGGGAGCAGTACCAAGGTGGCCCTTCCTCCTCACATACAGGGATGTGTCAGCGGAGGCCTAGAGGGGAGCCTGAAATCTCACCTCTAGCCATTAGTAAGAAGCACCCTGAAACCACTGCAAAGTGAGGAATGTGGATCTTTACCTGTTGCATGAATGTGGCAATAGTGCCTCCCCCTACTGCTAAAACCCAAGGCTTAAATAAGCTCTGAGGTCATAACATAATACCCAAGATGTCTTAGATAGAATAACAAATCTTGCATCACACCAAGAACCAGAAAAATCTCAAATGAAAAAAGGCAATCAACAAACACTAACATGACACAGATGCCGGACCGTCATCATTAAAACAAAGCAAAACAGGCTTCAACAAGCAATTACAAATATCCTTGAAATAAATGACCAAAATAGAAAGTCTCAGGAAAAATATTTTAGGGATTTCTTTCCCATGGTTTCATTTTTTATCACGCGTAGAAAAGAAAACCGACTAAAGTCAGTTTCCTCTGACAAAATTCAAGACTAGGGCGCCTGGGTGGCTCAGTTGGTTAAGCGACTGCCTTCGGCTCAGGTCATGATCCTGGAGTCCCTGGATCGAGTCCCGCATCGGGCTCCCTGCTCAGCAGGGAGCCTGCTTCTCCCTCTGACCCTCCCCCCTCTCATGCTCTCTCTCTCTCATTCTCTCTCTCAAATAAATTAAAAAAAAAAAAAAAAAAATTCAAGACTAAGTTGGTAAGAAATGCAATTTCTCTACTAAGGTAAATACAGGTTTTGAAACTTTTGTAAAAGAAAGATGGTGCAGTAAATTCAAACTATTCAAAGCAAGAATTAGTACTAGCTCTTTCAACCCAAAGCACTTATTTTCAGCTTAAAAAAATAGGATACACAAATAAAATGAACACAGACTGCTTTAAATATAGTGGTTCTTAAAGTCTGATCTGAGGATCAGCAGCATAAACGTCATCTGGGCACTTATTGGAAATGTAAATAATCAAGCCCCAACCCAGACGTCCTGCATCAGAAACTCTGGGGGTGAGGTTCAACAGCTGGCGTAACACCTCTCCAGGTGATTTTGATGCATGCTAAGGTAAGAACTATTGTCTTAAAACTCTAACAAGCAGTGTGGCAATAGGAATGCCACGATAGTGGTGAACATTTCTTTAGCACTTTTCATGTGCCTAGCACCACTCTAAGCACTCTACAGACTACTACCGTTTGATCACCAACGTAACCCCTTCTTAGAAGCATTAATTATTCTCAACTTACAGATGAGAAAATTCTGGCACAGAGAATATTTTAGTTGGCTCGGGCTGCCATAACAAAGTATCATACATTGGGTGACTTAAACCACAGAAAGTTATTTTCTCAGGTTGGAGACTAGAAGTCCAAAATCAAGGTGACAACATGGTCAGTTTCTGGTGAGAAACCCTTCCTAGCTTGCAGACGGCTACCTTCTCACTGTGCTCTTACACAGCTAACAGTAACAGTACTCTGATGTCTCTTCTTAAGGCACTAATCATGAGGCCCCACCCTCCTGACCTCATCTGAAACTCATTTGAACCTAATTAACTCCCATAGATCTCATCTCCAAATACTAGCACATTGTGGGTTAGAACTTCAACATATGAATTTGCGGGGGGAGGGGGGATGAGGTGGGGAGACATAATTCAGTCCATAGCAGAGAGATTAAGAAACTTACCTGAGGTTACACAACTAATAAATGGTGAGGCCAGGAATGAAACCCTGAAAATAACGATATACTGCCTTTTGAAAGTATATGAGATTTGAAACAATAAAAACTTTAATAATCCCTACCCTTCAAAAGTTAACCTTGCTAAACTTGATGTATATTTTCCAAACTATTTATCACCCAATTACTGATGTGTACTTGAGGGGTGAGTTTGGTTGTCACTATATTGTTTGCTTTTATATTTTTATTATAAATGTTCTATTGGGGGGCGCCTGGGTGGCTCAGTAGGTTGAGCGTCCTACTTGTGATTTCCGCTCAGGTCATGATCTCATGTTTGTGAGACTGACCCCTGCATCAGGCTCCGTGCTGGGTGTAGAGCCTGCTTAAGATTCTCTCTCTTCCTCTCAATAAATGAATGAATGAATGTTCTACTGGGATACTGAGGTGGGATATTGAAATCTGTATTACTCCTCTTAACTACTGCAACACTGCAATGGATGTACAAGAATTTAATTCAGTATTAAATTCTTGGTTGATCCATGTAGTTTTCATTTTTTATGTTTTGCTAATCAGTAATCCTATAATTTTTTCCTTCTTTTTAGATGAAACAAAATGTATCTATTAAAAATATTACACAGTATATGTTAACTAACTTGAATTTAAATAAAATAAAATAAGACATTTTTTAAATGAAGATGAGGGACACCCGAGTGGCTCAGACAATTAAGCATCTGCCTTCGGCTCAGGTCATGATCCTGGAGTCTCGGAATCCAGCCTCGTGTCCGGCTCCCTGCTCAGCAGGGAGTCTGCTTCTCCCTCTCCCTCTGCTCACCGACCCCCACTGGTGCTCTCTCACTCATTCTCTCTCTCAAGTAAATAAAATCTTTAAAAACAAAAATAAATAAAATAAAAATACTACAGTCATATATTATACACTTCCATGTCAATAGTTAAATACATCTATGTTGGCATGGCATGTCCTGACTATGCTTGGTACAACCTGGTATGCTCTTTGTAGAAATGAGGACACAGATGTATCAACCACATTCAACTAATGTAGTTAAAATTAATGCGCTACTCAGGATGTCACAGATTTAGTCCAACTCTAACTTAGGTCAGAGAAGTGAAATACCCAGTGAACTTGGGCAAATGAGATACTAAAAATAGTTTCTTAAAAGGTAGTTAGGTAATATCCTTCACTGCATGTCATTGGTGGTTCATCGAAAAATGGCACTCAAGCTTTGGAATGGGAGGAACTATGGATGGGATTTGGCAAATGGGTTTGTATTTCACAGCCTAGAGTCCTCTCTCTCCACATGCCAGTGAAATGCCCAATGGGGGAGGGGGATGAGGGAGATGCAAAGAAATGGCCAGTGTTTCTGTGGGGAAAAGAACACAACAGATATTCCTCACTGCCAAATGGCTAATCACTTTGAGAAACTTTGTATGGTCTCAACAAAATTTTCATTTTTTAGTTTTGCTGATACCAACAATCCTGTAACTTTTTAAATTCATACAACAAATATTTATTGAAGGCTCTAGACAGTTTTCTAGGTACTAAGGTTCCATGGCAAACACAAGGTCTGCTCTCAGGGAGCTTACCCACCATTTCTTATAGAGAAAAGTAAGGAAATAAATAATATAATTTCAGATAGTGGTAAGTATTAAGTAAATAAAATTGGATTAAAAATGATAGAGTGTATCAGCAGTGAGGTAGAAGGAAGGGTTGGAAATTCATGGAGTAAGCAAAGATCTCTATGAGGAGGTAATATTTTATATAAAATTCAGAAAATGAAAAGAATCCAGCCATGTGAAGTTCAGGAAGAGGAAAGAAAATTCAAAGGCCTAGAAGCAGGAAAAAATTTAGAAGAAGCTCTAAGTACCGAAGAACAGGCTCAGGGATGGTAGAAGATGATGTTAAAGAGGTGGAAGAGCTCAGATCCTTTGGAGATTTGGAGGTCATGGAGAAAAATCTAGATTTATATTCTAAGTACAATGAAATGCCAGCAAAATATGGATACACTATATAAACATTATATGTGATCATAAAGAAACACTAGGTCTTGGCAATATCATGCTGAACGAAAAAAGCAAGTCCCCCCAGAGGATTATATACAGCATAATACCCTTTTCATTAAATCCAAAAAATAAGCAAAGTAAAAATGTATTGTTTAGACATACATATACCTCAATTAAAAGTAGTTTTAAGAGGCTAGTTTTCAAAACAATGTGAATGCACTTAATGCCATGGAACTGGACACTTAAAAATGGTTAAAATGGTAAATTTTATATTACGTATATTTTACCACAATTTTTTAAGCCTCTGCCTTTGGCTCAGGTCATGATCCCAGGGTCCTGGGATCGAGCCCCAAGTCGGGCTCCCTGCTCAGCAGGAAGCCTGCTTCTCCCCCATTCTCTTTCCCTCCCCTTGCTCAGGATCTCTCAAATAAATAAAATTTTAAAAAATACAAAAGCTTAAGCACTTATCTATCAGTCATACTACACATCTATAGTCAAATCCAAATTATGCCCATATTCTTTATATATGAGCATATACACAGCATAGTAGCTAGAAGAAAACCATCAGCCTCCCTTTAGAAAGCCGACCTTGCATTTGCAAATCAATTAAGAATAAAAGCATAACTTCCAAAAAATCAGATTTTCTTTTAAAATATTTCCTTTTGAAATATATAATGCAATCCCTGACAGAAGACTAGCTGATTTTACTGAGAAGATGTGTTCCTAGAAAACTGAATGAAAGGTTTGGCAGGGGGTGGGGTGGGGGGGAAGGGAGGAAGGAAGGAGTCATCTTTCTTTCCTACTGTCTTTATTCATTCATTTAATAAATACTGCCTGCCTGCTGTGAGCAAAGCACTATTCTAAGTACTTGTAGAGAGAGCAATGCACAAGAAAGACAAAGTCCCTACCTTCCCGGAATTTATACTCTGTAGAAAATAAACAAAGATATATGAAGTATAAAGTCAATGATAAGTACTACGAGGACAAAGCAAAGTAAAGGGATAAAAAATGGTGGAGGCTGCACTTGAAATGAAGCGCTCAGAGATACCCTGTCTGAAGAAGCAGGATCTGAGGGGCTATCTGGATAAAACGAAGAAGCTGGCCTGGTGATGGAGCACCACCAGCAGAGGGAACTGCAAAGGGCCCGACGTGGGAATGCACTCTGCACGTCTGAGAACAGCCAAGGCACTGTGCTGTGTGGCTGGGACAGAGTAAGTGACAGAGAACAGTAAGAAAGGAGGTTGGAGCAGGAGCTTTCTGTTGCCTCTGTTTTTTAAAAATAAAAACAATACAAATTTATTTGTGAATATTTTTCAAGTTCTATTCTGAAAATAAATGCCACCAGGAGAACATTCCCAAGACATAGTTCAGATTAATGCATACAAAGAGTCACGTGCAAATCATCCTGTAACAGTTCTTTCAAAAAGCACTTTGGGTTTTGAATAGTGGCTACTGATTCCTGATTGAGCTTTTTCAATGTTTTTGTTTCTTGCAAGTCACATAGGTCATCATCACAGCTGCTAATATTTCTTGTATTGCATGTTTTTTTTTTTAAAGATTTTATTTATTCATTTGAGACACAGAGATACAGAGAGAGAGAGAGCACGAGCAGGGGCAGAGGGAGAGGGAGAGGGAGAAGCAGGCTCTGAGCCAGGAGCCAGGAGCCAGGAGCCTGATATGGGGCTCGATCCCAGGACCCTGGAATCATGACCTGAGCCGAAGGCAGACGCTTAACCATTTGAGCCACCCAGGTGCCCCTCTTGTATTGCATGTTTATAGCTACTTTATTTTCACGTACATGATCATCAATTACAAAAATATTCTAAAAAATTTGTTTGTTTGTACTCCTTCCTCCAGATTTTTAATGAAATGTTGTCTACTAAAAACAAAACAAAACAAAAAAACTCACTTATTTAAAGCTTCTCATGTTACAATATGAAAATTCTCCAAATCTGCCTTGTAAGTTTATATTTCACATATTACTTTGGTTTAAAAATCAATATACTGAGGGCGCCTGGGTGGCTCAGTTGGTTAAGCGACTGCCTTTGGCTCAGGTCATGATCCCGGAGTCCTGGGATCGAGTCCCACATCGGGCTCCCTGCTCAGCGGGGAGTCTGCTTCTCCCTCTGCCCCTCCCCCCTCTCATGCTCTCTCTATCTCATTCTCTCTCTCAAATAAATAAATAAAATCTTTAAAAAAAAATCAATATATACTTAGATTAAAAGCTTTAAGTATTCTACAGAGTAGAATTCTAATTCTAAGAGAAAACAGTATTATTATCTACATACTTCTAGACAGAATAGCAAGGTCTCGTTTGAGAAAAATACCTTTGTAATAAAAAATTCATTTCATTCAATCTGGAGAGTTTCACCAGGAGAGATACTGACCTCAGGAGACAGTACAGAATAAGCCTGTGGTGGTTTTTCCAGTGAGACTGGTAGGCAAAACTGCCCAGTCTTTAATCGTCCATTCTGAAGCATTGGTATCCACTTTTAATTAAAAAGGAAACAATATTAAGTTTAATATGTTTGTTACAAAAGTAATTACTTGGCAAATCTGTTTTAAGAACTTGGTATGAGCCAAATTTGTCTCACATCACCAAACACCAAGGGGATTTGATTAAGTAATAATAATAGGTTTCATGATTCCTCTAAAGAAAAGCTCCCCTGACAATATTTTATTAAGGAGGATCCCCAAAACATTATTATTACTAACTAACCATGCAATATTTAAATCTATAGATGGTCCTTATTATCCCAGAAAAGGCTGGAGTGGAAGAAAAAGGCCACCAAGTGGATCCATTTTAAATGGGGGTAACAGTGTCAATGTATATAGGGAAAGGTTTGATTAAACGTCAATGCTGACAACAAAACTAAAAAGCATGAACATAAATTTATTTTGTTACGTTTAGCAAAATTCATTTCATAAATTGCAAGAGACAAAAAAAAGTCAAATGTTGATTTTTCTCTTTTGGGTAGCAGCATGATTTTTCTGACAAAGTTGTGATAGCACATCATGACACCATATCCTTCCCCTTAGGTTTACCTTTGCAATTCAATCATAATGATTTTCAAAAAATACTCAAGAGTTTTAATTGCTTTTAATTAAAGCCAAAAGAGTTTTAATAGCCAAGGGTCTCTTTTAATCATTTTACATTGAAACCATTCTCTTCTGAAGAACCATTAAAATTAATGTATTTATACTGTATTGTTGGGTAAACACATAATAATCAGGACCAACACCTAAGTGTTCACACATGTTAGGTAATTAATTACATTAGTTAATTACAGTAATGAGTATTTTCTTATTATGATGACTTTTCTTAACCCTTATGGGGAATCAGATAAGGAATACTCAAGTAATAATGAACACCAACTTCATCTCAGATACTGTAATTACAGTATTTTTAAGATAGAACAGCTAAATATTAAACAAAAAATACTTACTGTATATCCAACAGGAGTTTCAAGAGGAGTATTTTGTTTTTGTTGACAACTAACATGATAAAAAGTAAAAAGCAAATGATGATGGTCAGTTAAAGTAGCAGGGAGTTTAACCTTGATTTCTTCATGAAAATCAGGAGACCTTCATACAAAAAAAACAAAACAAAACAGATCAATAGTCAGTAATTTGTTCAAAATAAGTAATTATTGCATTGGTATATTTGAGTAATTTTTAAATTAATTTCAGGATTCATACTTAATTTTTCTTCTAGTACAAAATATTTTTCTCTATTCCCAAACTTTAAGTAACTAACTCCTATTTCCAGTTGAGGGAGCTGACTCTGTTCTGAAATTTCTCATCCCATTTTTATTAATGGGCTGGGTAATCCTACTATTTTAAAATTCATTAATAATCACCACCTTAATGCCGAGATCTTCATTAGATTGGAAATTATATAAAAGAGCAGACTATGCAAGGCTTTCTATATTCTGATACATATTACATACAAAAAATAAGAGTTTTTTATAAATAGATATTTTAAAACCATACCATAAAAAAATATTTTTCTACTATAGGAGTGCAGCTTCATGTTAAAGATTAATATGTATTATCTTTTTGTAAAAAAGAAAAAAAAACAAGTATCTCTAGACAACTTAGTATCAAGTTGGGCTCTCTATGGAAATATTTTATATCAATTATTCCATTGCTAAAGAAATAGATGTTAACAAAACATAAACTAATGTATTGACAGCTCAGAAAAGAGAAAAAAAAAAACAGAAAGAAAAGAAAAAAAATCAGGGAACACCTACAAATTGCATTTGTCCCAGTTTAGAAGTGCTCCCAGACACTATAAGAATATAACCAATATCATGTTTGATCAAACCAATGGCATCTCACCTCAGTATTCACTGAGAGTGGTCCCTAGGAGCATTTTTATAGAAAAGTATTGCTGCTATTTATGATATAGACTTAAAATGGATAGAACCTTAGCATCCCAACCTTCCATATTCAGTTAGTATCTCTTAGAATTATATTCAATTAAAATGCATCCAAACCATATGGCTCCAACTAATTAAAAGTGAATTCTGTTCCACAAATTAGAAAAAACTCTGATGCTATTAAGTCTAATATCCTTACATTTCAAATAAGCCTCAACAACACTAACAACTGTAGATTTGATTACAGAAATATTAGGTAGATGAGGCTTTTAATACCTACAAGAAAGATAATTAATGCTAGCCATTTGAGAATTTGATGATTTTGGTGAATAAAAGATGCTATGCATCTTATTATTGATCGTACTAATCACTACTGAATTATTAGAAAGTTGAATTTACTGACAATGTTAGACAGTGTTGTCATTTTAATTCTACTAATGCTGACAGCAACAAAAATAAAGATATATCTACAAATTGAGATACTTTAAGAAATTACTACCTTCTTTATCAGTATCTTTCCTGGTACTGAATGTTTTAGTTCATTTCTTTTCTGAAATCATACTATGTGAAGGCTTTTATGGAAAATTAAGCATCTACTAGTTATTCATCAACAAGTACTTTTAATTGTTCACCTTTATGCTAAGTATTGTGTTATTTTTGTGGTGGTTTTATAGATAAACATGAAAAAATAATTACCCTCAAAAATATATAATTTAGTAGAAATACAAATAAGACACACATATATCAATAGCAATGCTATAAAGCAGGGGTTGGCAAACTATGGCCCATAGGCCAAATCTAGTCCACTGCCTGGTTTTGTATAGCCTACAAAATAAGAATGATTTTTAGAAGTCCTTAAAAAAAATAAAAAGAATAACATTTCACTTGAAATATTACACGAAATTCAAATTTCAGTGTCCACAAATAAAATTTTATTGGAAGACAGCCATGCCCATTCATTTGCAACTTTACTTATTGTCTATGGCTGTTTTTGCACTATAACAGCAGGGCTGAGTAATTGCAACAGAGACCATATGGCCCACAAGCCCTAAAACAAACCTACTGGGCCCTTTGCAGAAAAAGTTGGCCGACCCCTGGTATAGAGCATATAAGGTTAAGTGCTTCAAGAAGAGAGTTGAACAGATTATTTCAAGTTTTGGATCAGGGAATTGTGTTTAGGAAGACTATATGATACAGGCCTTAAAGAATGAATAGGAGTTCAATCAGTAGAGGGAATTGGTATTATAATAGAAAAAGAGATCCAAGAAAGGCCCAGAAACAGAAGAGCACAGGATATGTTTGATAATCAGGCAAAAAGAAAATTATCAAGATGTAAAAGATGACTGGATATTAGAGAAAAGAAGAAGGACAGCAAGGATGTTTTATATTTTGAATCAAAGGAACTGGAAAAATTGTGGTACCACATTAATAAAAATAAAGAGTCAGACAGAGATAGGGTCCAGAAGACAATCAAGGATAAACACATGGATATTGAGAAGGCAGCAGGGCACCTTGAACATGCCCAATAGGCCACTAAAAAATACATGTCTGCATCTCACAAAGAAGGTTATGACTGAAAATAAGAGTTGGGAACAATCCACATAAAGATAAAAGTAGTAGCATTTTCGCTGACTGTAACTCTGAGAAATACATATAAGATTATTTACGGAGAGTAAAGTATAGAAAAAGAAGGTTATGGGTGAAACCTTACTGTTTTGTATGGAATATCTATACTCAAAAAAAAAAAAGGAAAGAAAGAAAAATTACAGCAATTATTACAGACAAAAAACTGTCCACAGAGATGGGAGGAAACAAAGAGGGTCGTTAAGTAAGGGTGAGAAAGAATAAAGTCTTAAGGAGGGCAAGGAAAAACCGTGCTACACAACAACACTGAAGAGAGACCTTTGTTTTGTTTTTTAAGTACAAGAAACAAGCTTTTTTTTGACAGTAAGAGATGGAGCCAGTGAAGCAGGGACTGATGGGATAAGAGAAGGCTTAAGTGACGGAGTGAAAGAGCAAGGATCAGACTGGAGGAAAGCAGAGGGGAAAGACTCACACTGAGCCAGGTGTGCACCCCGACTGCCCTTGAACCAGAAGGAAAGGCAGACCCGTGCAGAGATCATCAGAGGTAAAGAGTACACAAATGGATGGTTCTCAAGTTGGATGGTCTCAATCCACTTAATAAAGTAGGAATGCTAAGAGTAAGGCAAACAGAGAATAAGTAGGAGCTAGAGAAAGGAGGAGAAAGGCTTAAAATATGTCTTGCCAAATGACAGAGGATAAAAAAGCGATGGCAAGATTACCAAAGAGTGGTGGGGCCGAAAAGAAGATGAAATAAAGTAAAATGAATTTCTGCAGCCCAATCATATGGATAAAACGACGTCAATTTGTGATCATCTTGATTGGTAGAATTTTGTGATTTTTCTCCAACAGCATTATTCAATAATCAAAATAAAAAGAAAAGAAAGTAGAGATGAAAAGTTATCCAAAGTTAAAAATTTCCGAAAGAAGTAAATTGGAAGGGTCCTAAGTCAAAGGATTATTAGATTTTGAGAATACTACCAATTTAACTGACTAATGGCTGTAAGCTTAGTAAAGAGTTAAGTAAAACTACAAATTGTCGAGGGGAAAATAACAGAGAAAGTCCAAAGGACCAGAGGCCACAATGATAATCAATAACAGTATAATAAAAATGAAAGGGTCAGAGAATTTGATATGAAAGATATTTTGTGTATAAAGTCTTATATTTGATGTCTATGAAAAATATGCATCTACAGGTTGAAAATTATAACTCTGATGTCAGCTGTCTTGAATTTGCACATTCAGTGCAGCAAAGCATTTGGTAAACACACTAACGTGAGTGCTAACAATGCCACTGAGAAGTGAGTAACTTTGAAAGAAATATTTGAATTCAGTACCTGTTATGATATACTACGGCTGTATAGGCTTCCTTTGAAAATTCTGAACAGCTAGATTTACCAAAGATTACCTGTAACAAATAACAGCATGTTGAAACTTTGTTGTAATAAATGCTGGATGTTCATATCTATGTAAGAATTTGTCTGATTTAATAACTACTGGAGAACAATGGGCAAAATCAGCCCAATGAAGAACAATGTGCCTACTGACGCTCATTAATAAATTCAATTGCTTAGTTGTAAATTTCTTTTCAACTATAGACCCATCTGACATTCAAACATTCGAAAAGTCTCTACCCATTATATTTTCTGTTTCTTAAAGAAGGTGAACAATTCATTTTAAAATCTGGATGTAGCATATCGTTTGGAATTTATGTAAGAAATATGGTCTTAGAATGGTAGTATATATCTACTACACAAATTGGTGGCTTCTCTACTAAAACAGTAATCATTCTGTAAGTCAAATATAAATTATTTATAAATGATATTTAAAAATCCTACTTTAGGTCAAGCTATGTATCTTTTGCTTCCAGTATTTCTTATAAACTACTCTATAAAGAAGGAAGAGCGCCATTCTTACATTCTTTCGGATGTGTTAAAAAAAAAAAATCCACCACAACAAAAAAAGTACAATACTATTGGAGAAGGGTTAGAGGTAAAATAATTCAGTCTTGTATGTATATCTGCCTCTTGAGTTCTAATAGCAACATTATAGTTAATTAGGGCAGCTGATTAGATAAATGGCTTACAATTCCTGTGTGAGACAGTTAGGCTTGCAATGTTATCTAGCCATAAGTTAAGCTCTTACGTCTGGCCAGCCATCTCTACATATGCAGAAATAAGTACATGGACATGTCATCACACTTCCATCAACACAACTGATAAAATAACTCAAACTTTGTATCTTACACAAAGGGATTAATTGGTACCATCCGTAAATAAAAAGAACATATTAACAGATATTTGTGTTTCTTTTTGTAACAGTTCAAGCAGGTCCTTTTATTTTGAAGGTGTGTAAAGGTGTAATAATTATGACTCTCATAGATAAGTCTAATTTCATCAATTTGCTAAGAATACGTTACCATGTTTTTATAAAATGTTCCAATAACAGAATGTGAAGTTTATGATTTTATCATATCAATATATGATCAAAAAATTATCTTAGGATCCATTTGAGTAGTCCTTATTTTTTAAAAAATTAAGCCAGGACAATGTGTCTATGTTTCTATACTTTCAACCAGCCACTAGGATAAACATAAAAGCATTATATTTTCATATGATTAATAACACACAAGCGAAAGGATTGCAGTACCTTTTTTCCTCCTGAGAAACTATCATTTTTCACAAAGTAACACATTTATTTTCAAAACATGAATGATAAGAAGTGGGAAGTGTTCCCTTTTTTGACCATTTGACAGGTATTTTTAACCATTCATCAACACAGACTGAGGATCATTTCTGTGCCAAGCACTATGACAAGCATCAGGTTACAATCATGACATGGTCCCTGCCCTCAAGGAGCTCACAATCTAGTAGACAAGATGAAGAAATAAACATATAATCTTAAGGTGATAAGGCCCATAAAAGAAATGAGAAGATGCTATGCATAGTAGCACCTAAAGAGGGAGTGGTCTAACTGCCAATGTGGCTGGATGCAGCTGGAATTCTGCAGAGAAGGCCATATGTATGCTAAGACAAGGAAGAGTTTGTTAGGCAAACAATAACAACAGATTATCTTATGTATACTACATTTGTCATTAGCTCAAATCCATATGGCAATTCACATAACAAAGCACCCATTTTCACAATCTTTTCATCAACTGTGATAGTACATTCATTCCTTCAGCAGAAATAAAAAACTAATAAAGAACATGAAATGCTAATTCCAAACCTCAAAAATAAATTCTACATTTACCAATAAATATTTATTCAGCAGGTATTATATGCAAAGATCTGAGGCAGCTGCCATAGAAGATTACAAAGATGAATAATTTGTACTTGTTCCTGTCAAGATCTATAAATGCGGATGAAATGGGGACAATAGGAAAAGAGAAAATATACAGCTTTCCTAGTAAGTAGAAAATCAGAACTTGATTTAATGACTGACACAGAAGGCTAAAATAAAACTCTGTTAACAATGCACCTATTCTTAAGCTCATTTTCATTGCACTAGGGTTCTCAGAAGTTGAACATCTACAGTGACAGTTGTGCTCCTACTCCATATGTTACTAAGTTTAGTTGGGCCTAAAATCTACTTTCATGGAACTTACATTATATTTCACAGAATGTGCATTAATGTTCCCCAAATCCTAAATGACAATCTGGGCAATCAAGAATCTCCCCAGTCTGGGGCGCCTGGGTGGCTCAGTTGGTTAAGCGACTGCCTTCGGCCCAGGTCATGATCCTGGAGTCCCGGGATCGAGTCCCGCATCGGGCTCCCTGCTCGGCAGGGAGTCTGCTTCTCCCTCTGACCCTCCTGCCTCTCATGCTCTCTGTCTCTCATTCTCTCTCTCTCAAATAAATAAAAAATCTTAAAAAAAAAAAAGAATCTCCCCAGTCTGGCCTCAATCTAGCATTTCTGACTTAATCTTACATTGCTCTGGCTCACTGGCAACCCACCGTTGTAACACTGTTGAAGGACATTCTCCAACTTGAGACAGCTGCTTTCTTTCCTCCACTGTCTAAGACCCAATGCCATTTACATTTTAAACACCTTTGGTTTTAGTTCAGATATACCTCCCCCAGGTGATACCTGTTTATTACCTCGGCAAGACACTCTCTCCTACTAGTGTACATCTATGCCTTTGAATCCCTATAGCAATCTTCTAACACTTAGCAAATACCTCGGTTCTCAGTATTGGCTGCAAAACGTAATTCCTTGGGAAGATTTAAAAATACTGATACATGATTAGTTCCCACCCCCAGACACTAGAATTTAATTGGAGTAAGATTCAGTCTGAGCACTGGTATTTTTAAAAGCTCCCTAGGTAAGTGTAATGTGCACTATTATCAGGATTTCTTAACAAACATGGGAAAAATCATATATATTAGAATCGTGTGGGGAACATTTCCATCCTATACCACAACCTCATATACTACGCATCAACTTACACCTCCCTTACCTGGCCTTTCATTCTAAAGGAGAAGCATCAGAATCACAGATGACAAGAATAGAAAAAAATATATGTATCTGTGCTTCGTTAGAGTACCCTAGGTGATTCTGTTCTGATCCTCTTTTGTAAGTCACTATTTCAGAATTTTATGTGTTTATCTCATATCCTCTAGGTTACAAGTCTTATTCATCTTTGTATCTCTGGGAGTGACTAGCATATACCAACCCCTCAATAATTAAGACTTTAAGATGGAAGTATTGAATCACTATATTGTACACTTGAAACTAATATTACACTGTGTATTAACTAACTGGAATTTAAATAAAAACTTTTAAAAAAGAATTCAAGTAAACTTGTACTATCTATACAGGAAGTAATGCAGTTAGAAACTTGGTTTACAAGATAATATTAATTTCCAGTTTAGAGCTGCCAACTAAGTAAAAAAGAAAGTTTATTTGAACCATATATGAAGAACAGGAAAAGTAAAGAACATTTCTTACCGGCATGGCATTGCTTGGATCCTCCCCATACATGAACTGTACTTTAACTGTTATATTTCTTGCAGAACCTTGACGATTGGCAAAATTGAGACTCTGAGGGTATATGTAGAGAAGATTTCTGTGAAGGCAATAGTATACATGATAGTGAATATATATCTAAAAACAGTATGTATTACTGCATGCCACAAAAGAAAAGGACGGAACAAGTACTGAATTATTAATATTTGCTAGCCACTATACTATTTTCACACCCAATGTTTTGATTCTTAGAGCAATCATTCAAAGACAGCAATCAAATATACACCAATTTTGCAGATGAACTGAAGCCCAGAAAACTTAAGTGAGGTTCACATACAACTAGGTAAGCAGCAAAGCTGAAGTCAGAATATACATCAGTCAGACCTAAAAACACAAGTTCTTTTGTCTACAAGAGGATTCTGGGAAATAAATGAGTATGGACTAAAACATTATTAAGAAGTTAATACTGGGTGCACCTGGGTGGCTCAGTTGGTTAAGTGTCTGCATTGGTTCAGGTCAGGATCCCAGGGTCCTGGGGGCGACCCCCACATAGGGCTCCTTGCTCAGTGGGGAGCCTGCTTCTCCCTCTGCCTGCCTCTCTCTCTCTCCCTCTCTCTGACAAATAAATAAAAATGTTTAAAAAAAACAAAACAAAAACAGAAGTTATTAGCGGGGACGCCTGGGTAGCTCAGTCGGTTAAGTGGCCAACTCTTAATTTTTGGCTCAGGTCATGATGTCAGGGTCATGGGATAAAGCCCTGCCTCTGCACTCAGCAAGGAGTCTGCTTGAGATTCTCTCTTTCTCTCTCTCTCCCTCTGCCCCTCCCCCCTGCCACATGTGCTCTCTCTCTCTCTAAAATAAATAAATCTTTTTTTTTTAAAGTTAATAATGTATTATGTTAGTTCCTCCAAGCAGATATAAAGTTGACATTTATAGATGAAACTTTTATATAAATATGATCAAGGATTTGAGAGGTATAACATTCCACAATGTTTGTTTAAAAACACATATAGCAATATGCTAGGTGTAACAGTATTTGGTAGTTGCTATAAGATAATCACATATTAGACTGCATTTATTTCATGTCCAGTTCATGATCTTGCATCTTACACAACTTTAACAGTCACTGCTGCCACCACAGAGAAGATAAATAATTCAAGAAAAGACACCAAAAGAGAGGGCTAAAAAAAGAAAAAAAAGAGAATGAGAGTTACTTACTGAAGACTAGTGCTGAGAGCTGATGAACAAGACTTCAAGTATAATAAAGCCCTGCTAAACAACTGCTGAAGCAATGAAAACAGACAAAATTTTCTGGAACATGGCAGGGCAATATAGAAATTCTACATGAACACAATCTTTGATCTAAGAAACCTGCCTGTAGTCTGAGGAGATAACTACACACATCTACAAATGGATGTGTTAAAAAAATTCACTACAACATTTTTTGTAATAGAGATTAATTACAAATAATTGTGAAGAAGTATAATGTTCATCAGCACAGTTCTAGGTAATTAAATTAATATATATTAGTAAGAAGAAATACTAGGGAGTCTGCAAAATGACAATGTGCAGCAATGTTTGCTGATGCAGAAAGAGATACCTAGCATGTTGAAGAAAAAAAGCAGGTTCCGCAGCAGGAGGTATAGCGGCATGTGCTACTTATGGAAACTTGTGAAGAAATAATAGCTGAAAATTTCCCTAACCTTGGGAAGAGAACAGTCATCCAGACCCAGAAAGCCCAGAGAGTTCCAAAAAAGGTAAAGACAAAAAGACTTGCACCAAGCCACATTATAATTAAAATGTTAACAGTTAAAAAGAAGGAGAGAATCCTAAAAGCAGGAAGAGAAAAACAACTTGTTACACACAAGGGAACCCCAATAAGACTATCAGCAGACTGTTCAGAAACTTTGCAAGCCAGAAGACAGTGGCAAGATACATTCAAAACCTGAAAGAAAAAACCTTCATCCAAGGACACTCTACCCAAAAAAGTTATCATTCAGAAGTAAAGTAGGGGCGCCTGGGTGGCTCAGTCGTTAAGTGTCTGCCTTCGGCTCGGGTCATGATCCCAGGGTCCTGGGATCGAGCCCCGCATCAGGCTCCCTGCTCAGCCAGGAGCCCGCTTCTCCCTCTCCCGCTCCCCCTGCTGGTGTTTCCTCTCTGTCTCTTTCTCTCTGTGTCAAATAAATAAATAAAATCTTTAAAAAAGAAGTAAATTAGAGTCAGAGTTTTCCAGACAAGCAAAAGCTAAAGGAGCTTATCATCACTAAACTGGCCTAACAAGAACTATTAAAGGGAGTTCTTTAAGCTGAAAAGAAAAGGTGCTAATTTGTAACAAGAAAATGTGAACGAATAAATCTTACTGGAAAAGTAAATATATACTAAAAGTAGCAGATTAATCAGTTATAAAGCTAGTATGAAGGTTAAAAGACAAAAGTAGTAAAAATAACTATAATACTTAATTAAGGAATACACAAGATAAAAAGATGTAAAATATGACATCAAAAACATAAAACATGGGAGACGGGAGTAAAAATGAAGAACCTTAAAACTGGATCAAACTTAAGTTGTTATTGACTTAAAATACATTGTTCTAGGGCGCCTGGGTGGCTCAGTCGCTTAAGCGGCTGCCTTAGGCATGGGTCATGATCTCAGGGTCCTGTGATCGAGCCCCACATCGGGCTCCCTGCTCTGTGGGGAGCCTGCTTCTCCCTCTCCCACTCCCCTGCTTGTGTTCCCTCTCTCGCTGTCTCTCTCTGTCAAATAAATAAATAAAATCTTAAAAAAAAAAAAATACATTGTTCTAGATACATGTTGTTATGTGCAAGCCCAAGGTAACCACAAAGCAAAAATCTATAGTGGATACACAAAAAATAAAGAAACCTAAGCATACTATTAAAGTCATCAAACAACAAAGGAAAGGAGTAAGAAAAGAAAGGAACAGAGACAAAATACAAAACAAATGGAAAACAATTAACTAAAAGGCAATAAGTAAATACTTATCAATACTTACTTTAAATGTAAATGGACTAAATTCTCCAGTCAAAACATAGAATGGCTGAATGGGTTAAAAAAAAAAAACAAGACATATCTACATGCTGACTACAAGAGACTCACTTCGGATATAAGGAAACACACAGACTGAAAGTGAAGAAATGGAAAAAGATACTCCATGCAAATGAAACCAAAAAAAAGCTGGGTAGTTAGATCAGACAAAACAGACTATAATATAAAGACTATAATAAGAGACAAAGAAGGTCATTACATAATGACGGATGGGTCAATCCAACAAGAGGAAAGTTGGGGGGGGTGGCAGAGAAAGAAGAAAGGGAGGAGAGAAAGAAAGGGATAAAAGGTTATTCCTGGTTAACAGTGAAGGCTCTAGTTCTTTTTTATACTTTTCTATTTTGTTTGAATTTTTTTACAGTGAGAACACATGACCTTTAAAATTAGATAAAACAGGGGTGCCTGGGTGGTTCAGTCGTTAAGCTTCTGCCTTCGGCTCAGGTCATGATCCCAGGGTCCTGGGATCGAGCCCCGCATCGGGCTCCAGCCCCGCATCGGGCTCCCTGCTTGGCAGGAAGCCTGCTTCTCCCTCTCCCTCCCCTTCTGCTTGTGTTCCCTCTCTCTGTCTCTCTCTCTGTCAAATAAATAAAAATTTAAAAAAAATAAAAATAAAAAATAAAATTAGATAGAACAATAAAGTAATTTCTATGGGAGAGGACAGGTGTGTGTAACAATAAGTGTACAATCTAAAAGTCACTGAAAGGGTGCCTGGGTGGCTCAGTTGGTTAAGCGACTGCCTTCGGCTCAGGTCATGATCCTGGAGTCCCAGGATCGAGTCCCACATCGGGCTTCCTGCTCGGCAGGAAATCTGCTTCTCCCTCTGACCCTCTCCCCTCTCATGCTCTCTCTCACTCTCTCTCTCTCAAATGGATAAATAAAATCTTAAAAAAATAAAAAATAAAAAAAATAAAAGTCACTGAAAGAGCCAGTTGTAGTCCAAATAGTCAAAAGTGAAAAAGGCAAATATGGAAATGTTATGACTTGTCAGTTTCCTAATCAAAAGAACCAAGGAGCAAAGATGACTATGACTGACTAACCACTGAAGTCATCAAATAAAATTTGCACAAGAAATATTTATTGACTCTGCACCAAACATCAGGTACCATGTTACATGCAAGGAAAATAAAGGAAGATTAAGAGGCCATTTGTTGGTCTTGAAGAACATACAGTCTGAGACAGAAATGCCTATAAACAGAACACTTCACAATAATGTGTTGTGAGAGAGGTATGCAGAAGCTATGGGACAAAGAGATACTTAGTTGACTGTGGGCAAGTCTTTTCATCTTCTACCTTTGCAATATATTTGTTGAAGAAATGGGACTGTTTTTGTGTAATTTTTCTAGAAGCTAGAATTTATTGATTGCATCCCTGTAGTGACATTTAACACATTCCTTTGTGTTTTCTATAAATTGAGAGGTGGATCTAGAGCTTTGGTCATGTTTAGGTTTGAGGGCTTTTCGGCAAGATCATTTCATAAATGGTACCGTGTCCTTCTACCAGGAAGAAAATGTCTGGTTGTTGTTCTTTGTGCAGTCAGGGGATGGTGATCAATGCCTAAACCCATTAGCTCCATTAAGGGTTGCCAAAAGGTAATATTCCATCAGTCCTCCTTTATTTAATAGCTGGAGTATCTCTATGAAGAGTACTTTTCCTCATCTACTATTTGCTTAGCCAGTGAGCCATTATATCAGAGACAGGAATAAATGCTTTCTTTTCCATTATTTTCCAGTTTTCAAAATAAGCAGTTGGTGCATTATAATCTTCTAAGAGAAATCAGTTCTTTTTTCTTAGCATCACCTATAAACTCATGGACCAAATGTATTAATTGGTTTCAATACACTGCAGCTATTATCTTTACTGATGTTCAAATTGTCCCATCTTTGGCAAATGAAAAGGCCAATTCAAACTGGCTCCTGAATCCCTGGGATTCAGTCATAATACTCTTTGGTGACTTCCTGCTATCTGCTATATGGCAGGATGTTCCAAGCTCTTCCTATACCGTTTCTCCCAGGACCCAGAATCAGCCATTTCTCCAAGGAGCTTTGGTTCTCTGAATGAGAAATGTTTTTCCAAGCTACAATCTGGGTACTCATTGTGGGTTAGTCACTGTTCCTAGGCCATTTAAGTAGAAAGAGTAGGGGGGAAATGTTTTATTTTGTTTTTTAAGATTTATTTATTTGATAGAGAGAGAAAGAGAGAGATCGAAGAGGGGCAGAGCAGAGAGTCTTAAGCCGACTCCGTGACAAGCATGGAGCCCAATGCAAGGCTCAATCTCACCGCCCTGAGACCATGACTTGAGTCAAAACCAAGAGACGGATGGATGCTTAACCAACTGCACCACCCAGGCGTCCCAAGGGGAAAATGCTTTTAACATGCACTGAGTACATATTGATATTTCAAATTCCAATTCAAGACTACAAGGTTTTTATTTAATCCTTTCTATCTTGCATCTACCTATCATTTTTCCTATGCTGACAATCATTCTGAAGGATATAAACTATGGGAGAATTAGAATATCACATAATTATTCATGTGTGTTATTCTAAGAATGGAGTCTTAAGGTTCTCCAAGATACTGTGGCCATCCAGCAGGGGATGAGACTGCCAAGAAGACTGAGAAGGAACCCACAGAGAAGTAGAAAGAAAACCATGAGTGCAGTGACATGGAATCCAAGAGAAAACAACATAAGAAGAATTAAACAGTTAAGGGGTACATGGAGGGCTCAGTTGGTTAAGGTCAGACTCTTGATCTCAGCTCAGGCCTTCATCTGAGGGTGGTGAGTTCAAGCCCCATGTTCAAGCCCACGCTAGACGTGGAGTCTACTTAAAGAAAAAAAAAAAGAATTAAACAGTTAAATGTCAAACACCACCCAGGGGCCAAATAAGTTAAGAATTGAAAAAGGTCAACTCGACTTAGCAACATGAAAGTTACTGATAACATCAGGCTGAAAACACATAAAAGTAGGTTCAAGAACAGGAAGCTGTTAAGAAAATTTAAAAAGTGGAATTCTGAAAAAGGTAGCTGTAAAGAAGAGAAAGATTATACAATGGCTGGAGACAGAATACAGGGATTTTGTAAGCTTTTTAAGATTGGATAGGTTTGAGTTTGATTAAACGCTAATGAAAAGAATCCAGCTGAGACAGTGTGCATACATTAGAACAAGAAAGTAAGACTCCTGAAATTGTAGGAGAGAATAGGATCCAAAGCACACGATAACAGATTACCCTTAATTATGTTTGTAATTCCTCATTGTGACAAACATTTGCTGAATATGCAGTGTGCTAGATACTAAGAATATAGAGATAAATGACTAAGGTCTTGACCTGACTGGCCTGCAGGGAGAACTCGACAAGCAAATAATTGTAATGTAGTATGATGAGTGCTATGAACATAGAATGTCACTGGAGCCCACAAGAGGAATTGAGGCTAAAGAATCTGCCCATACATTTCAATTAAAAAACTGTAAGTAGGACAGACGTGCAGAACACACAGAAAAGCAAAACACACTATGCTGTCTCCCACACCTCAGAACCTCTACAATGTCATTACTACCATCTAAGTTTTATTGACAAGTACATGATTGAACTCTTCCCATCTTTCAAGTCTCAGAAAACCTAACCTTAATCTCCCCCCACCATTACATCACTTTATTATTTCATTCACAACTCTTAAACAATTTGCTTAAAACAATCCAAAATTATCTTGTTCATTTATATATTATTTCTTGCTTATATATCTCCACTATAGACAGATGACAGATAGATAGATAGATAGATAGATAGATAGATAGATAGATAGATAGACAGAGCCCAAACTCCAGGAGGGCAAGGACTTTATCTATCTAGTTAACTGCTATATTCCCAATGCCTAAAACAGTGCCTCATACTGAATGAATTAATGAATAATACAGAATGCACACTATATAGTTACTTAATACTTCTGAGAGTTTGGATTCCAGGTTAAATGGAAATTAATTAAACATTATCTATAAGCTGTGCTTGATTTCCAATATAAACCAAACAGTTTTAAATTCAACTTGTTTCTGAAGGTAAAAGGCATAAAACTGAAGCCAGATTCTTTCCATTTGACTACTAACTCCACTAATAAATTCCCACATAAACCTAGTAAGTCTTTAACTTGCATTTATAATACTTCAGAACAACTGCAAATCAGCAGTGAGAAGGTAGATTAATGAAGTGTTGAGATAGCATTTAGTCATTCAGGGAAAAAAGATGAATACATACTTCACCCCCTCCACAAATTAAATTCCAGAATAATCAAAGGCTTAAATAATAAAAATAAAGCCATAAAAGCACTAGAAAAGCTTTAAAGACACCATATTTTATAGGTGAGAAAGCCATTTCTGAGCATGAGCCACATAAATTATAAAAGACAAATTTTAAAGACTCTGCAGAGCAGGTGATACCATAAACATACGCAGAAGACAAATGACAAATTGAAAAAACACTATTTGTTACACACAAGATAAAGAGTTAGTATCCATAATATGTAAATAATTCCCACAGTTAGTCAGAAAGAAACAATCAAGGGGCGCCTGGGTGGCTCAGTCGTTAAGCGTCTGCCTTCGGCTCAGGTCATGATCCTGGGGTCCTGGGGATCAAGCCCCACATCGGGCTCTCTGCTCCGCGGGAAGCCTGCTTCTCCCTCTCCCACTCCCCCTGCTTGTGTTCCCTCTCTTGCTGTTTCTCTCTCTGTCAAATAAATAAATAAAATCTTAAAAAAAAGAAAGAAAGAAACAATCAAAAAAGGGGGGGAGGAGTTTGGACAGAGGAACTTACATAATACCTCAGTAATTCATGAAGGGAGCACAAGAGATGGCCGGGAAAATAAACTAGACACATTTGCCTATTAGATTTATTGATACTGAGGGGGCACCTGGGTGGCTTAGACGCTTAAGCATCAGACTCCTAGTTTTGGCTCAGGTCATGATTTCTGGGTTGTGGGATAAAGCCCTGCCTCAAGCTCTGCACTCAGCAGGAGTCTGCTTGAGATTCTCTCTCCCTCTGCCCATGCCCCACCCCTGCACACACATGTGCATGCACTCTCTCTCTAAAATAAATAAATCATTTAAAAAAGGATTTATTGATATTTTTTGTTTCTCTCATTCAAAGCATTGGTAAAAATTCATGGGAAAAGAGGAACTCTCGTTACTCTTGGCAGGGATGTAAACTGGCACTACGCTTCTGAAGGATAATCTGACATGAGAAATTATGTGCAGCTACTCATCCAAGGGATCTGGTAGGATAGACCACAAAATGTTAATAGTGAAGAGTCAGGATTTTTTTTTTTTTAAGATTTTGTTTGTTTATTTATTTACTTATTTAGAGAAAGAGAGGAGTGTGAGTGCGGGGCGAGGGGCAGAGAGAGAATCTCAACAGACTCCCCAATAAGTGCAAAGCCCCACATGGGGTTCCCTGTGGGGCCCGATCCCACAACCCTGAGATCATAACCCCAGCTGAAATCAACAGTTGGTAGCTTAACCGACTGAGCCACCCAGGTGCCCCTAAGATTTTTATCTTTTACAAGTTTCAGAAATATCTGGGTTTCCACAATAAGTACTTTCAGCATAAAAATTTAATATTTATTAATAGAGAACATGGGGGAAAAAGTAAGATACATGAAATAATTACTTCAAAGGTCACTCATCTTCTAGATCTGCAATGTCCAATAAAATAGTCTCATGAAACTACTAAGCACTTGATGTGTGCGTATTCTAATTGAGATATGCTGAAAGTATAAAAACACACCAGATTTGGAAGATTTAATATGAAAAAAGAATATAAAATATATAACTAATGTTTTTTATATTGATCACATATTGAAATAATTTTTGATATCCTGGATTAAATAAAAAGTAGTATTAAAATGAATTTCACTTGTTACTTTTTACTTTTTTCCACATATATAGCTCACATTGTATTTCCATTGGACAGTGTTCCGGACAGAGAGGATAGGGAAGCAAATGTATTAATCTAGCATTATTCTTCACTTTAGTTAATATATTTCTATTTATAAATGGGTTTTTCTCATGCAATTACTTTCAGAATCTTTCTACCAAACATTAAATCAAAAACAAATCACATTTTTAAAAGGAAGAAATTAAAAGGGATACTACATTCAAAAGATCCGAATGCCTTGTGTTTTATTTGGAAGTCACATCTCTGGAAGATTGCACAACCTGGGGGAGGACAAAGGACTTTGCTTTGCTTGAAACTTAAACAAGACTTCTAAATGTCCTAAAACTCTATGTAGCTAAAAAGCTTTGTATATTAGTTTTTAGAAACTAGAATGCTTACATTAGTGCCAAACTTTTAGTTTCTTATTTTCTTTGGCATAAAAATATTAAAACTTTCATAACACTACTGGTTATGTTTGATTAGGGTTCTATTTAAATAGGCACAAGTTCAAGCAAAGCTTAGATTCTGCCTTTGACAATGTGTACTCAGAAAGGAGGCATTAAAAGGCAGATGTAAAATCACTTATAAAATTGCTATTTTCGGGCGCCTGGGTGGCTCAGTCGTTAAGCGTCTGCCTTCGGCTCAGGTCGATCCCAAGGTCCTGGGATCGAGTCCCACATCGGGCTCCCTGCTCGGCAGGAAGCCTGCTTCTCCCTCTCCCACTCCCCCTGCTTGTGTTCCTGCTCTCGCTGTCTCTCTCTGTCAAATAAATAAATAAAATCTTAAAAAAAAAAAAATTGCTATTTTCATTACATTCCCCATGTTGGTACTCTTCTACAGCTCGTGAATAGGCAATTTATTTACTTTAGGTATATTCAGTAACATGTCAAACTAAAACAAGAAAAAAAAATTATCCAGATATTTCCACCCAGAGATGATATAATCTAAACCAAGAATATGTGACCATTGCCTTTAATCTGTTAGTGTCACATGTAAGGAATTATATAAATTGTGCAGAAAGTGTTACTATTCTAATACAGTAACCAAAATGGAAGGAAATTCCTTCACATAGCCTGTCTTTGTATTAGTTTCCAGTTACTTTCATGCACTGGAAGGGGCAAATTCAAAAAACTTTTCAAATTCCTTTCTCTAAAAAGAACCTCCTATATCAAAACAGGTTGAACATCTACTATATGCAAATTTTGTACCTGGAAAACTCCCATGTTATGACTTTATCATTCTCTTTTTCATTCAATATATTTATATTGTTTCTCAAACATGTAAGGCATTTTACTAAATAAAATACTATAAGGGATACAAATTAAAAACAGATACAGATCTTGCCCATAAACTGCTTATAGTGCAACAGAGAGAAGTTGGCCGATCTCAATTTCCCCTCAACTAGAAGGTGGATGAAACATCAGGGTCGATAGTTTTAAGCCAGAAAAGTAGACAGTTTAGTTAAGAGAAGTTTTGAAATATGCCCTCATGACCAAAGATCACAACACTAACTTTTTCCTTTAAAAAAGAAGGAAAAAAAAAAGAAGGAAGAAAATTCAAGTTTCTTCACTAGTTCTACATACACTTTAACACTGGTGAGGGTAAGATGAAAACGAAAAATAAGAAACTTTTTTATTTTTCTTCTTTATTAGTGGAAGTATTTATATCTTTTTATTTACTTGGATTCTTTATTTCTCTTACAAAGAGAAATATTTATATGGTTCTCTATTAAATATTTAAAAAAAAAAAAGGTATACACAGGCTAACCAAAAGACATAATTCCTTCTATCTACCAAAATCCGAGACCAAAATGCAGAAAACCTAAATTTTAGCAAAATTTCTCAACATCATCTTAACATGAGATTAGATAATATTCATCAATAAAATATTACAATATGGGCATAAATGCACTGATTGGTTCTAATTACCAACAAATAACCAATATATAATATTATGAGTATTTACTTTACACCAGATAGTGTTCTGTGCTTTAAAAATTTTAATTCTTAATCTTCATACAATCCTATAAAGTAGGTATTACCTTCACCTGACAGACAAGAAAATGGAGGTACGGAAAAGGCAAATAATTTGACCAAGAGTTACAGAGCTGAAGAACAGGACAGCCAGGATTCCAAGTCAGCCTGCCTCTCTCCAGAATCATACTCGAAACCACTATGGTATACTACCTGACTGTAGCTATTACATCTGAAAGCCCTTACTTCTAAATCATCAAAGGAAAGGGTCTCTACTGTATACCACGAGGAGGCATTTCTAAACATAGAAATTTGGAAATGGCTCATTTTATAGTTTTGCTTGACAATTTACAATTTAAACTAAAATTCATTATGTTAAAGCTTTCCACTTTGCAAAAAAGCCATTAACTTTATTTAAAAATTATTTTCAGATAGGCCTGATTAAACACACATACACAAGTTCAAAGGTTGTTTACATGTGATATAATAACTAACATTTTGAGTACTTCCTATTTGCCAGACACTGTTCTAAGTGCTTTACACATATCATTTCTTTTAATTCTCATAACCCTATTAAGTATGTACTATACCCCACCTTACAGAGGAGAAGACTGAGGCAGGTGGAGGTTAAGTTTCTTGTCCAAAGCCAGACAGCTAGAGCTGGCTGTTGGACATAGATGACAGTCTGATTCCAGAACCCACGCTCTTTTAACAATTACACTATACTCATTTATCAAGATAAGGCATTTTAAAGAACTTATTATTTTCTCAAAAAGTTCTCAATGAGCACTTAAGAAGGATAATCAGAGGCACCTGGGTGACTCATTCAATCAAGTGCTGGACTCTTGATTTCCACTCACGTCATGATCTCAGGGTTGTGAGATCCAGCCTTGTGTGGGGCTCTGTGCTGGGTGTGGAGCCTGCTTAAGATTCTCTCTCTCCCTCTTCCTCTGCCCCTCCCCATCCTACTTGTGCAAGCTCATGCACACTCTCTCTTAAAAAAAGGATAATCAGCTATAATTTAACTGAAGCATTTAGTATTTTCACTTTTAACACTAAGTTAGAAGCAGAGTAGAACATTTATTTTTGAACATATTAATTTGTTGGTTTTGTTAAGTTTATATTACCAAAATTGTTACCAAGCTCACAAAATTCAGAAAAACTTGTAACAGGTAAATTGTTTCAGACATTGGAATAATGTAATTCTGGTCTGACTTTAGAAGATCACCTAATCTATTGGTCTTTCAGTGGGCACATGGAAAAGAGGTTAGAACATAAACACAGATATAGAGAAAGGGAGTGAGATACCTTGTATGAGATTTTGTGAGAATATACAAATATGGTTAGGAAACATCATCTGAAGCAAAAAGACATACCAACAATTACAAGGCAAATAATTTGACAAGTAATAAGGACAAGGCAGGACAAGGCAGCCTTGAGAGCCATTAATGCCACTTGAAGAAGTGGTGGCTGGCTTCACAGAGAACCCATTTCTGGGAATAGGCTGCTGTGTCCAAATAACTAAAATACAATTTGGGAAATGGATACTTAATTCATTAACTTTCCTTAACCTTAATGTGAATTTACCAATCAAAAGAGTTTGTCTAATTGTAAATCTCTTTTAAAAATCATTGAGAAATTAATATAAGCTTTTAAAAACAGGTAGCTCGGGGCGCCTGGGTGGCTCAGTCATTAAGCGTCTGCCTTTGGCTCAGGTCATGATCCCAGAGTCCTGGGATCGAGCCCCCATATCACATCGGGCTCCTTGCTCAGAAGGAAGCCTGCTTCTCCCTCTCCCACTCCCCCTACTTGGGCTCCTCCTCTCGCTTTGTCTCTGTCAAATAAATAAATAAAATCTTTAAAAAACAAAAAACAAAAAAATAGGTAGCTCTTGCAACCCTGAAACGGATGGAGTTTGTAACACTGCAAAATTAAATACATTAACAACCTAAAATGACCTAGTAAGTTAATTGCTCACTTCTCTGATTTCATTTAGCACTGATCTAACTCAATGTAGAAGGTTACATTCGTACAACTTTACACAGCTTAATGATTAACTGTATTCGCTTGCCAACCTTACTGCTCATGTGGCAAATTGTGGTATATCTGGGGTTGAGTAGTCTAGGTCTGCTTACAAGAGAAAATTAGTTGAATAATTAGGATAAAAATGCACACAATTAAGCTCTTTCTTTTTATCATTCCTCTAGTTATTTCTTCCAAAATTGACCAGGACTATTCATCATATGATTCTATGTCTCCAGAGCCAAAATCAAGATTTGCTATGTTAGATGATGTAAAAATTTTAGCCAATGGCCTCCTTCAGTTAGGACATGGTCTTAAAGACTTTGTCCATAAAACTAAGGGCCAAATTAATGATATATTTCAAAAACTCAACATATTTGATCAGTCTTTTTATGACCTATCACTGCAAACCAATGAAATCAAAGAAGAAGAAAAGGAACTTAGAAGAACTACATCCAAACTGCAAGTCAAGAATGAAGAAGTGAAGAATATGTCACTTGAACTCAACTCAAAACTTGAAAGCCTCCTAGAAGAAAAAATTCTACTTCAACAAAAAGTGAGGTATTTGGAGAAGCAATTAACCAGTTTAATTAAAAATCAACCTGAAATTCAGGAACACCCAGAAGTAACTTCACTTAAAGTAAGTAGAAATCAAAGAGGGTTCATTATTATGTTTTCAATGTGGATCTTTTTAAAAAATATTTTAAAACATGCTACTTTGTTGAATCAATGAAATATACTTTTCTCAAGGAAAAAAAGCCTCTAGGAAATAAAATTTCCCATTATAATTTCAAGTTGGTTTTTCTGATTCCCTAACATTATATCTAAAAACAACTAAACTTTACATTTCAGATAAAAATTACAAACCAATTAATAAAATTTAGAACACTAAATTATTACAGTATTGCAAATTACTGGAGGCAAGTAAAAAGTTAAAGAATATAATTTGAAACTATCCTCCAATGTTTAAAATGGATAAAAATAAAAAAATGAAGTAAAAATAAAATGAATAAATGTAATAAGTAAATGGTAAAAGACTAAGTTCTATGAAAATACTGTTGTTGTTTTTTTCATTTAACTGAAGTACTCTGAAGTTCAGGTAATTAGGTTTTAGAGATGGTACATTTTATAATATAAAAACAAAAGGATTTCAAAGAAGCATATAAGAGAAAAATGTTGCCAATATTCAGTTATCTAATCCAGTATTAGTTTTAAAAATTTAGATTGTGTTATAAAAAATAAGTCTAATTTAACAAGAGAAAGAAAAAAGAAGTAAGAAAGACAGAAACTTCTAACCACCCTACAATCTATGTCCAGACTTTTGTAGAACAGCAAGATAATAGCATCAAAGACCTTCTACAGACCGTGGAGGAACAATATAGACAATTAAACCAACAGCATAGTCAAATAAAAGAAATAGAAAACCAGGTAAGTCAATATTTTAATGGTATATCCAATCTTTTATATAAAATCTAGGTTTATGAAAACATTAGACCCTAAATTTATTTTTAAAACTTATAGTTGGATAATAAGTAAACAGATCACATCACCATGATTGTTAAGACTGTAGACTCTGAAGCTAAGAAACTACCTGGGTTTGAATCTTGGCTCTAAAACTTTTGTGTGACCTTGAATAAATTACTTAACCCTTCTGTCTCTCAGTTTCCTCACTTATTCTATCAAGAAAATAATAGAACCTATCTTATAGGAGTGTCGTAAGAAAAAAAAAGAATTAACTATGTAAAGTATATCTTCAACATGATTCTATCAAAACTCAAAATTAGGGGTGCCTGGGTAGCTCAGTCAGTTAAGCGTCTGACTTTGGCTCAGGGTTGGGCTCCCTTGGCCCCTCCCCCTGCTTATGCTCTCTCTCAAATAAATCTTTTTTTTTTTTAATTTTTTTAAGTCAAAATTAGATCATGTCTCTCTTGGCTCAAAACCATACAATGGCTTACCATCTCACTTCCAGTGGCCCATAAGACCCTAGATGACTCTTATCTCTGACCTCATCTCTGCAACTCTAGTCATACTAGGGTAACTCTTCCCAGTTACACATCAAATACGCTGCTGTCTCGGGGCGCCTGAGTGGCTCAGTCGTTAAGCGTCTGCCTACGGCTCAGGTCATGATCTCAGGGTCCTGGGATCGAGCCCCGCATCGGGCTCCCTGCTCCACGGGAAGCCTGCTTCTCCCTCTCCCCCTCCCCCTGCTTGTGTTCCCTCTCTCGCTGTGTCTCTCTCTGTCAAATAAATAAATAAAATCTTTAAAAAAAAAAAAAAATATGCTGCTGTCTCAGGGCCTTTGCCCTTGTTCCGTCTATCATCCAGGGGAAGAATGCTCTTCTCCCTGGGATCCGCATGGCCCACTCTCATCTCCTTTAGGTCTTTGTCAAGTATTAAATTCTCAGTGAAGTCTTACTAGGTCACTTAATCAAAAATTACAATTCCCAAACCCATCCTTAAAACCTGTTACCTCCTTCATTACTCTCCCTTTTTCCTTTACACTTATCTCTATTTCACATAATATGTATATTTTCGTTATTTATTTTGTCTGTCCCCTCACTAGAATGTAAACTCCATGAGAACAGGGATTTTCCTCATTTTTTTCATTGCTGTTGCCCCGGAATAGAGAATACTGTCTGAGACATAGTAGGAATTCAATAAATATATGTTGAATTAATAAAGTTAGTATCATATTCAACACAAAGAAGTCAATAAAAGCTTGCTATTATTAGTAATATTAGAAACTGTAAAGTCCAATATCCAACAGTATAATTAATCTACAATGTAATCCATAAATTATCTACCAATGTAGGTGAGGGAGATACCTATTTAAAATAAAGCAATGTGAGAACCTAACATTTCAAAAATATTAATTACTAATACTATGAAACAGGCACTCCAGAGGGTTCCAAAAATAATACAAATATGGAGAAACTTGTAAAAAAAAATAGTTGCCAAGAATTATAAAACCATTTCCACTATACAAACATATCATTATATGTTTCAGAAATTTTATAACTCATAATTTCAGGTTATTTTTTGCTAATTATGAATGATAGTTTAGTAGGTTATTTTCTTACTTTTGCTAATTATCCAAAAGGGGGTTTTGCCAATTAGTTTTGATTTCCATAACTTCCTCATTACATTATTTTTCTAAATTCTTTTTTCTTATATCTTTTATTATGGTTAAATGAGCCTACTCACAAAACAAAATTTCACTATTATCAAATGATGTACATCCTTTCTAATAATAAAATGTATGAAGAATTCAAAACAATGAATATCTGAGTTAAAAGAAGCGTCAGATCATCTGACCCACGTTCCTCAAATTTCAAGTAATAATCCAAAACTCTGTAAGTTAAGTGTCTTTAACATCATACAGTTACCTCGAAGAAAAGGGTAATATCCAGAAAATGAACTCTACAACAGATCCTTATGAGTAAGGTCATAGGAAATGCCGACATCAAAAAACACTATTAAGATATTACATAATCTGTTTTTCTTAGGCCATCAATAAGCTATCAGTCAATAAACTGCAAAGCCAGCACATTTTGCATAAAAATAAACTGTTATTGCTAAACATTGCTAAAACTTGCAATAAAACACTGAATGCATTGAAAGTAAGCAAATAAGCCTGCCAATTTGTTACTTCTGCAGATATGTTTACATTCCAAAAAACTATTAAGAAAGCAGCCTTTTTCAAAAACAAAGAAAGAAAGAAAGAAAGCAGCCTTTTTCAAATTATGTGCTAGGTTTTTAAGGCAGGTCTGAAACTCAATAAGGCCTACAACTGAGAATTTTTTTTTTTTTAAAGATTTTTTATTTATTTATTTGAGAGAGAGAGAGAATGAGAGAGAGCACATGAGAGGGGGGAGGGTCAGAGGGAGAAGTAGACCCCCTGCCGAGCAGGGAGCCCGATGCTGGACTCGATCCAGGGACTCCAGGATCATGACCTGAGCCAAAGGCAGTTGCTTAACCAACCCAGCCACCCAGGCGCCCCAACAACTGAGAATTATTAAGCTTAAAATCTGCCTGTTGATAAATAGAATACATATTCTATTCATATAAATGAACAGAATGTATTAAAAAATGCTAATAAGCAGTTTTTACCTTTGGTCTTACTCTTTTTTGACCAATTTCTGGTTTGTGCTTTGCTCTCTTTCTCTAGTTTTTTTAACTCATTAGATAATGTGCTTGATTAAGTATTTTGAGAACAGGTCATGTGTACAATCTGTATGTCACTGCTTAACTGTTTTAACATCAAAAGCAATAACATATTATGAACTTAAAGATGTATACAAGCTGTACTTTTTTTTTCCTAAGATTTTATTTATTTATTTGACAGAGAGAGACACAGTGAGAGAGGGAACACAAGCAGGGGGAGTAGGAGAGGGAGAAGCAGGTTTCTCGCTGAGCAAGGAGCCCGATGTGGGGCTCGATCCCAGGACCCTGGGATCATGACCTGAGCCGAAGGCAGACGCTTAATGACTGAGCCACCCAGGCGCCCCTACAAGTTGTACTTTTAATATCCTCCCTCAGATTCCCCTAACTGTATATTCAGTACCATTTTTAAAAGATTTATATTCTTTCATCAGCTAAGAAGAACTGGTATTCAAGAATCCACAGAAAATTCGCTTTCTTCTAAACCAAGAGCACCAAGAACTACCTCCTTTCTTCACTTGAATGAAACAAACAATGTAGAACATGATGGTAAGTTAATTTGTTGGGTTTCTTTCTTGAAGGTATTTTATCATCAAATTTTTCTCCTATCTTAGACATTCCCATCAAAAATTGCTATTCTCAGGGCCTGTTCTTAAACTACAAGAGAGTAAAGAGACAAATCCACCAAATACACTGTGTCAACCTAAACTGGATCCTGGCAGGTTTTTTTGTTTTTTTTTTAACCATACAAAACACATTCTTAAGACAATCAGGAAAATATAGATGTAGACTTGATATTAGATAATATGACATTATTTTAAATTTTCTTAGATGTAATAATGGTATTATAATTATGTATGAAAATAATCTCATGTTTAAGAGATACAAGCTGAAATATTCAAGGGGTTAAGGGTCATAATGTCTGGAAATTACTTTCAAATCTTATGAAGCAAAAATGGCAAAAGATTAAAAATTACTGAATACAGATGGAAAGACTATGAAGTTCTCTCTAATGTTTCTACTTTCCTGTTGAAATTTTTCATTTAAAAAAAACCACAAAGATGAAAGAACAAAGTCTCCATTCCCAACCGAACATTCACAAAATACTACTTTCAAAATATATTTACTTATATGTAATTCACACACACACACACAAAAGGTCTCTGTAAGTTTCCTTCATGTACATTTACTCTTTCCACATACACCTATTGATTAAGTGCTATGCACACCGAGCACTATGTCTCGTATGTGGCATTATATTTATATTCTTCCTATATCTAGCAAAAATATGTGTCTAAAATTCTCATTTTGTCACTTTTCCTAAAAACAAATCAGTTTAATAATAATTATTTTAATATTGTTTGCATAACATGCCATCTAATAAATCTGCTTCAGTATAAAGTACTCTCTTGGTAATATATTACTGAAAAAGGCTAAGGGCTACATTTACCACAATTTCATAAAATGTCAAGTAAAAGCTGAAGCTCTAAAGATACCATTCCTATTACTATATCTTATGTAATAACACCTTCTTGATTCTAGACATTCCTGCTAATTGTACCACCGTTTATAACAGAGGCGAACATACAAGTGGCATCTATTCCATTAGACCCAGCAACTCGCAAGTTTTTAATGTCTACTGTGATGTTAAATCAGGTAAAACCAGCCTGATGAGAAAATGGACTGTAATTAGCTCAGGTTATTCACTACCTATTAGTAAGACTAATCCTATTATCTTTGTTCTGAATATATGTAAATGAAATATAAGTAACATGAGCAGTTGCATAGCTCTAGTACTTATATTTGCCTTGTTTATTTTTGTATTTACTCATGCAGTTGCTCAATATTCTCCATCTTTTTCCAGAAAGTAATCTGAAATTATTATTGTTAATAAGTTTATTAAGATAGATTCATTAGTTGCCCTTTACTTAACTTCTTGGGACCATAATAAATAATAAACTGGTATTACCATATGATATTAATGACTACATTACAAAGCCACCAATTAAAATCAAAACAAGGGGCAACTGGGTGGCTCAGTCAGTTAAGCGTCTGCCTTTGGCTCAGGTCACGATCCTGGGGTCCAGGGATCAAGCCCTGCATCAGAGTCTGCTTCTCCCTCTCCTCCCTGCTTGTGCTATTTCTGTCACTCTCTGTCGTTCTCTCTCAAATAAATAAATAAAATCTTTAAAATAAAATAAAATAAAAACAAGAAAACAGTATTTTGGGGTAGCTGGGTGGTTCAGTTGGTTAAGTATATGCCTTCGGCTCAGGTCATGATCCCAGAATCCTGGGATCAAGCTTCATGTTGGGCAATCTGTTCAGCAAAGAGCTTGCTTCTCTCTTGCTCTCTCTCTCTGTCTCCCCCCCCTCCATCTGACCCATCCCCAGCTTGTGCTCTCTCTCTCTCTCTCTTCCCCTCTCAAATAAATAAAAGAAACCTTTAAAAAAAAAAAAAACACACAGTATTTTGTTACATCGGTCAGCGTCAATCTATTTAAAATACACAATTTTGTTCATTATATTCAGATAGGTCATGGACATTAATTCAACACCGAACAGATGGATCACAAAACTTCAATGAAACCTGGGAAAACTACAGATATGGTTTTGGGAGACTTGATGGTAAGGTGACTTCATTCATTCATTCATTCATTCACTTGTTAACTTAAAAATATTTACTGGGAATCTATTTTGGATTGGGCATTAGGAATGCAACAACGAATGAGAAATAGGCCCAGCCTTCTTAGAATTTATTAACTAATAATTACATATCTGTTAGTAATTTACAGTTATTACAAGCGTCTATCTGAATTATACTTAATCACAATTTCATGTCCGTTCTTAAGTATATGTATCACAATTTAATTTGATGGCTTCTAATTATCATAATTATAATTATTAAAGATAATTATGATTAAATGCTATGTGCTCTGGTAAGTGGTAAATGCTATGAATGAGCTATGAAGAAAACCATCCTTATCACTGGTCACTCTACTTTCTTTTTTAACATTTTTAATATTAATTATTTGGAAGGTGGTAGGAACAAGGAAACTGTCAAGGGGTACAGTACAAACTGTTTAAATCTCAACTGTTTAAATATTATAAATGTATACTATAGAAAATGTGATTTAAAATAAATGAGTTAGCTCAGTACAATTATTATATTTTAATCACAAAATAAGATAAAATAAGCAAAACAAAAATAAATAAGGGGTTTAAAAATCCAAAAGGCACATTATAAAAATTCACAAATATAAAGTACTCATTTATAAACTGGAAAACATCCATTATTATATCAAATTTTATATTAAACATTCAGTACTATTTGATCATTTAAAAAATTTTATATTCAAACTACTAGTTAATTCCCTAACTAAAAGGTATATTCGGTGATATGTTTTGCAGATCCAAATCTTCTAAGAGTTAGTGTAACTCTAAAATAAAAGGCTGACTGTTAAAACCATAATACTCATTTATTTCTATAAGAAAATAAGACATTTGTACTTGAAATCTCTAAAATTGTTGTCTAATTCAAGAACAATAGAAATTTGACTTTTTTCCTTAAACACTTTAATAGAAAGGACTGTGATAATTAAAAAGAAATCTATTTGTGTTTATGTTGTTTTTAATTCCAAATAAAAATAATTTTTAAGATTAAAGAGAGAAGTTATTAAGAATTATGTTTTTTAATTTAAAATGTCTAAAAAATTTATTCCCTTATTTTTCTACAAAGAAAACATATATCAAGCAAATATCAAAGGCCAAGACTATATTTGAAGAAAATGACTCTATTATCATCCAAGTAATACTGAATGTAACAGTACAAATACTTAACAAACCATTTGATAGTATATGGGTATTAATAAATTCCTGATAGTAAAGCCAGTATACCTAAGGACCTAGAAATGAGATAATATTTTACCAATGACCAGATTAAAATATCTATAATTGCCTAATATGTTTCACCCATGAAGTATGTCTCAAAAAAAAATCATAATCATACTTTAGGCAGGCTTATTAATATTTTTAACATTTTTTGTACATTTCACTATCTTCAATAACATTGTTTTAAAAAGAAATATTTTAAGAGACTCTAAAATAACCAAGGGATTCGGGGTGCCTGGGTGGCTCAGTTGGTTAAGCAACTGCCTTTGGCTCAGGTCATGATCCTGGAGTCCCTGGATCGAGTCCCGCATCGGGCTCCCTGCTCAGCGAGGAGCCTGCTTCTCCCTCTAACCCTCCCCCGCTCTCATGTACTCTCTCTCTCTCGCTCTCTCAAGTGAATAAATAAATCTTAAAAAAAATAAATAAATAACCAAGGGATTCTAGGCTAAAACAACTCACTGACTTACACCAATAAAAAAACCAGTATCAAAAACAAAAAAACCTGTTGGTACCTAATCTGCAGTTAACAACCCGCAGATTTTTACTTTCTTTTCAGGAGAATTTTGGTTGGGTCTAGAGAAGATATACTCCATAATAAAGCAATCTAATTACATTTTACGAATTGAACTAGAAGACTGGAATGACAACAAGCATTATATTGAATATTCCTTTCACTTGGGAAATCATGAAACCAACTATACGTTACACCTAGTTGAAATTAGTGGCAACGTACCCAATGCACTCCCGGAACACAAAGATTTGGTGTTTTCTACTTGGGATCACATGGCAAAAGGACATGTCAACTGTCCAGAAAGTTACTCAGGTATCATTTTCCTAATATCAATACTTCATTTTCATATCTACAAAATATCTTCCAAAAGTATTAGCTAATACCTACAATGTCAACTCTTTAAAAACTGAATCCCAAACAAACATTTTTTCTATAGGTAAAAACCTCTTAACATAACTATTAATTTGATTCTAGTTCAACTTGATATTTTACCTACAACCTTTCTCACGTATTTTATTTTGGGTGATATACACAAGACTTACACACATTATTTAAAAGTGGGATACATGCGGGCGCCTGGGTGGCTCAGTTGGTTAAGCGACTGCCTTCTGCTCAGGTCATGATCCTGGAGTCCCTGGATCGAGTCCCGCATCGGGCTCCCTGCTCGGCAGGGAGTCTGCTTCTCCCTCTGGCCCTCCCCCCTCTCATGTGCTCTCTCTCATTCTCTCTCTCTCAAATAAATAAATAAAATCTTTAAAAAAAAAAAAAGTGGGATACATGCACTATGCATACAATACTATCATATTTGTAAGAAGTGAAGATGTACTCATGGGGAAATGTAGTAACAGTAACTACATGAGTTTGTATTCATGAAATGCACTGTCTTCTTTAGGAGGCTGGTGGTGGCACAATGTTTGTGGGGAAAACAACCTGAATGGTAAATATAACAAGCCAAGAGCAAAAACTAAGCCAGAGAGGAGAAGAGGAATATGCTGGAAGTCTCAAAATGGAAGGTTATACTCTGTCAAATCAACTAAAATGTTGATCCATCCAACAGATTCAGAAAGCTCTGAATGAACTGAGACAAATTAAAAAGCCAACAAATTAAACATTAAACTCATTTGAAGTTACTGTGGTTTAAGAATCTGGTATTAAATCCCTAACAGAAGCCTTCAGAAATAGATTCTTTTTTAAAGTCACTATCAAGTTAAAAGTAAACATATCGTCAAATCACCTCAAAGAACACCATTTATCTTTCCCAATCAAAATTCTTATGATATCATTTATTCATATGTTTTGTGATGTGAGAACCAATTTTATGTAGTCACAATCTGAATTTTACCCAATGGGTGAATTATTAAGTCATTTCTTAAATAAAAAATTTACAAGGACAACATGTAGGCTAATTTCATAACTTGCTCAGCTTAAAAAATTAATTTTTTGCTAAAATTCTGAACTTGAATAAACTAAAAGACTGATAATATTTCCTAAATGCTGTAATATTATTAATTTCAAAATTAAAATTCAGTCAGTGCAGAGTACATATGAAAATCTATTAATACTAATTTTAAAACTGATGCTTCATTTTGCTACCAAATAATCTGAAATAAATGTTTGGTATGCTTTATTTATGAAGTCAAATGAAGCAGGATAAAATACTGTGTTAAAAGAGGTTAACTGTCTTAAACAAATGCAGTAGATCATGATTACTAGGTCATATTGACCTTAATATCATGCATCACTGTATCTTAACATATTTGTTAACTTATCTATATACTGTATACCTTTTATATATTTTAACACTTAATATTGTGAAAACAATTTTAAAGGGATCTTGTCAGAATATAATGAGAATGAAAATATCTGTGGCCTCAAGTTTAATAATTTATTCCCCGTGGACATGGTATGAGTCTAATACTTATGTGTATGTTGTCAAATAGAAGTGAAAATCATAACAAGTTATTGAATGTTTAAATAGCCTGACAGATGTGTATGTATGTTTCCAAATTCAATAAAGACTCACTCCCTTAAAATATAGAAATTTAAATTCTTGTAGTTTTTTTAATGACATGTGATAAAAGAATGATTACAATTTTTCTCATTTTAAAAATCTGAATTCTAACCCTCAAGGATTACTAAATACAAATCTTTTTATCATAAAAATATTACTTATCAGTATTTTTTAAATAAGTTTTTTAAAGAAACTACCAAATAGAAATAAAATTTTGAATTAAATCTAGCTTTTAAAGAATACAGTACCTAAGTTATATAGTGACTCACCTTAGTCAAAAAATATTCAGCATTATGTATTTTAAATTACTCAACGTCATGTTTTTTACATATATGACATGTTAAATATGTATGATCTATGTGGATCCTACATAAATATCTTGTTCCAATAAAGTACAAAAGAATAAGTTTTAGCTTTTAAAACCACAGCCAAACTGTCAAAATTGACTTTTTAGAGCCAGAATACCATAATGACTTTTTTTCCAAAAAAACCTGGAAGCTTTCAAATACAAAATAATGCATTATTTAATATACCAATTGCTTCTTCTATTTGTTCTTCAGTTTTTTAGAATTCTTACACAACATGTTTCATTTTGTTCCTTTTAGGAGTACTAAGTGAGTTTTTTCTGTATAAAATATGCTCAGATTGAGAGATAATTCTGGTACAGAAAGGATTTTTTTTACGATTCACAAATTGTGTCCTTCTGTCCTCACTCCTTTGCCAAGTATTCTAATTACACCACTAACTCATAATTGTCTAATTTAATGGCCTTTCCTCAGTCCACATTCTCTTGGATCTCTCCGCGAACTTACTAATAAACAATATTCCTTTTTCAAACTTGACCCTCATTTTGCTTCCACACTATGACTATATTCTCCAAGGATTATCCCTAACCTGAATCCATTTTTATAGCCCTATTCCCTCCTAGTATGTGACATATTTGGGCCAATGCACAATCTTCAAAAATCTCTTCCACTCTCATCCTCAGAAATTCTATCTACTCTCATGGACCCATCTATGTTCCATGAGTAAAGTTCCCAAATTTACATATTATTCCCAGATCTCTCTCCAGTTCCTTCTTACATTGCCTATCTGCCATTCCTCCTTTTGATAACCTACAGTCTCCTCAAATTCAACATATCAAATAAATTCATCAAAGCCCTGCCACCTCTGCTGGTCCTGCCCCCATTTCTACACCCCATCAAACTCTTCCTTACCTCTATATACCCATTAATGGCACCACCACACTTCCAGTCATCCAAGCTTAAAACCTGGGAGACATCTCGGCCTTTTTACTTAACTTTGTGAACCACTGCTCCTGTATCATAAGCCACTATATTGAATACAATCTTCTTTTGAAAAGACTGCTAATATGATATGCTTTCTACCCTACCAAGACCTGCTCTTAACCTGAATTTTAAACTATCTGAATAGTCTCCTGCCTCGTCTCCTAAGTTTAGGTCTATCTTCCTTCAATTTTCCTAAAACAAATTTATAATGGCTCCATACTACTTTGACCTGTGTATTCAAACATGTCTATTAAAAGAGTAGAACAGCTTGAGGATACTGAAAACACATCTTTACAATTCTAGAGTTAGAGCACGAAATGGCTTTATATAAGCCCATATTTCTTTCAGGATCTTATTAGGATTTTACCTTAAATCTTACAATTTATCTTAAAATTGCATGTGAAGTGTGTTTTCTACTCTATAATCTTCATTTATAAATAGTTATTTCCTCCCCAAATCTTCTAAAAAGTGATATTCCTGGAAGGTGTGTTATATTTATCCTGTGGACCTGCATACCCTATACAGCAAGAATGTGTACCCCAATTTGAAGGGCAGAAGCCTACAGAAAACATCCAAATCTCTTCCAGATATTCAAGAGTTTGTATAATCTGACCCCAAATTACCTTTTGTTTTTTTAAAGATTTTATTTATTTATTTGATAGAGACACAGGGAGAGAGGGAACACAAGCAGAGGGAGTGGGAGAGGGAGAAGCAGGCTTCCCACTGAGCAGGGAGCCTGATGCGGGGCTTGATCCCAGGACTCTGGGATCATGACCTGAACCGAAGGCAGACACGTAATGACTGAGCCACCCAGGTGCCCCCCAAATTACCTTTTTTACCATTTCTTGCCCAACACAAACCCTTAGCTCTTATCAAAATTATCTACTTTTAAACATCCCCTGTATACTTTCCTAATGCCATTCCACTTGTCTAGAATGCCTCTATACACCTTTCTACTTGGCTAGGTCCTATTTATACTTGAAGGTATAAATGATCTCACTTCCTCTACAAATATCTTTGTAAATGGGGCTCCTCCCTCTAAAACCATGCAGCAGTACCGTCTGTACCCCTCAACTGGCACTTAGCAAATGAAGACAGAAAAGTATATATGGCAAATCATAACAGAAATTGTTAAAAAGAGGGGCACCTGGGTGGCTCAGTCATTAAGCATCTGCCTTCAGCTCAGGTCATGATCCTGGGGTCCTGGGACCGAGCCTCGCCATCAGGCTCCCTGCTCAGTGGGAGCCTGCTTCTCCCTCTCCCACTCCCCCTATTAGTGTTCCCTCTCCCGCTGTGTCTCTCTCAGTCAAATAAATAAAATCTTTAAAAAAAATTAAAAAAAGAAATTGTTAAAAATAGTAATAAAAGCTCCAAGAGCATCAAAAAGATAGTCTATCTACTTGATTTGAATAAATTACTGCCAAATTTCTATACCAAGAGTTCAATCTGAACCAGTGTAAATTTTACTGAGAGCAAGTATACATATTTCTCATTTTGGGGTTACCTATTTTTGTATAACCTGTTTATTCTCTGTCATTCTATAATCAGCATGTTCTCATGCTTGTATCTTTTCTTCCTAATAGCATAACTCATGGAAATCAACTAGCTTGTTCAGTAATCAAAAATATTTGCATTAACCAGTATCTGAGTTCCTACTATTTGCCTCCTTTATAAAACCTATTCCAAATATGCACTGTTACATATTTCACCTTCTGTTATAAAACAGTCAAATTTCCTTGTGATTTTTCCCATCACTAACAACCACAGCACTGCGTTTATGTATGTATTCCTAAGTGACCATCCAACACAGTAGTTTTGAAAATTAAAAACAAAAGGACCAAACAGCTGGTCTTCTTATCAAAGTCCAAAGTGTTCTCACGGCAAATCAACTAGGACAAAATTACTCAATTGGTGTGAAATGTTGAGTTCAAGGTCATGAAAGTAGGATTAACAACCTCCCATAGTGTGCCTTTATAAAATCAGGTTTCAGTGACGTTTTAGAAAATATAAAATCAAGGATGCCATCTCAAACAGAAAAACTTATGAGTTTAACCCTGGGAACAATCACAGATCTAACAAAATGATTAGGTATATCTAAAAGACTGATAATCTACAACCTTAAAGAGGTAAGGCTATAACTACTTATCTTCAAATAAGCAACTAAGCCTCAGTCTCCAAATCCCATATATGGGAATAATGATAATCTTGCCAAATCTACTTCATAGGGTTGTTGTAATCAAGGAAAATAGGGTATTTGAATGGTTTTATGAACTATAAAATTCTAAGCAAATGTATATACTTGTAAAAACTAGATCTTGGATATCACTCCACATCGCTTTAAGTATGTAATGTGTACAAATTTTTCCAAACTAAAAATATTCTAATTCTCACGATAGAACAAAACTGCTCTCCTATTCTGCTACCATTCCTGGAACTTTACTCCTTCCCTCAGAGTCTGAGATAATACTCCTCACATTCAAACACAAGCCCCTAACTAAAAATTCATGGGTGGCTATCTTAAAATGTTAGGAAACAAGAGTTCTCAACTCAAAAACTTTTATAGTTAAAATAAAACTAGGATCAATTAAGGTAGACTAAAACCTACAGTGATATATCTAGGGCAAAACAAGAACAGCAGAGTATGTAGCAATAACTTGAGACATCCATGAAAACTAAAAACAAACACAAAAACTAACACTCTCTAAAGCAGGGGACCATAAACTTGAATGGGAAGAAAAATACTCCTTCGTTTTCACTGAAATTTGCACTTCTTTAGATTTTGAATGTAGGAAACTACCCATACCAGTATTAGCAATACAGGAGAATTTGTCATTAATAGAAATCATACATATTTTTGTCTCTCAACTATTGCAGATATCTCAGAATATTGTCACATGCTTATTACTGCTTAGAAAATATGGTAACTTTTAGACCTGTGGCTAGATATTTTTTTAATTCATTAATAAAGAAACTTGCATCAGAACTTTAATATCTCAATAATTATAATTCAATGTAATTGATTTCTTTTGTTATTCTATGTATTTTATTTTATGCATTTAAAAACATTATTCCAAAAAAGAGAATCATAGGAGTCACAAGACTGCAAGTGTACCATGACAAAAAAAATTTTAAGAACCCAAGTCCAAAGCAAGATCTATCATAATATGACCTAGTTCAAGAATCATGAATTACATGGGTCATAATATAAGCAGTATACATTTACTTTTGACTGGCCAATCTGTTTCTAGAAACAAAAGTTTAGGGAAAAAATTCAATCAGTATGTAATAAGCTTATTAAACCACTCAGAAAAACATCCTAAAGGGGGGTCGGGGAATGGGTTAGCCTGGTGATGGGTATTAAAGACGGCACGTACTGAATGGAGCACTGGGTGTTACACGCAAACAATGAATCGTGGAACACTACATCAAAAACTAATGATGTTATGTATGGTAATTAACATAACATAATAAAAAAAAACATACTGAAGGACTGACATGTGAAATGATATAATGACTAGGCTTTGTTTTAAAATACTACAAGAAAAAAGGGAACAAGTAATAGATAAAACAATAAAGGGGAGCCTGGCTGGCTCAGTCAGTGGAACATGCGACTCTTGATCTCAGGGTTGTGAGTTCAAGACCCATGTTGGGCATAGAGATTACTTAATAAAAAAACAGTTTATGTTAACAAACTA
>NC_138372.1:46698707-46763671 GCF_054177405.1 Leptonychotes weddellii
GGCGCCTGGGTGGCTCAGTTGGTTAAGCCACTGCCTTCGGCTCAGGTCATGATCCTGGAGTCCCGGGATCGAGTCCCGCATCGGGCTCCCTGCTCGGCGGGGAGTCTGCTTCTCCCTCTGACCCTCCCCCCTCTCATGTGCTTTCTCTCTCTCATTCTCTCTCTCTCAAATAAATAAATAAAATCTTTAAAAAAAAAAATACTTTGCCTCCTCATCTCCCATGATTGATGCAGAAGATTATGAAAAAAAAAAAAAAAGAATATTATATCCAGCAAAATCAGTAATTCTGGAGTAAAGGTAAAATAAACATACTTTCAGATGTAAAAGTCTCAGAAAATTTACTCCCATACACCCTGTTTCAGGAAGTTACTGAAGGCTGTCAGTAAAATGAGTAAAACAAGAAAGAACAATATACAGGAAATAAAGACTCCATAGCAAAAGAAATGCAAAGAGAATTTCCAGGATCATGGTAAACAGGCTCCAAGATGACAACTGTACAGTAAGCCTAGTGAGCCTCGGAAACTCCCTTGGCCACACTTACAATTTAGTTGCAAGGGGAACTAAGGAAGCTACAAGACAGGAAATGATTATCTGATGTATTTTGCTGTATTGCAAGAAGCTTTAGAGAATTTTAGCAATAACACACAGAAAAGTAGGGAAACTAAATAATGTAACTATTTCAGGAATATAAAAAGCTTTATAAATCAAATGCAGGAATAAAATCATAGTAATCTTCATGGCTCCACTGCAAAACTAGTTACATAAGAATCACAAATAGGTAAAAAAAATTAACACTGATTTAATGAAAAACTGGAATATACATATGGAAGAGATGACAAGTAGATGTATTTTTTTCTGAATTTATGCAAGTACATGTATTTTTAGGAAGGAAGATGTAAGAGTTAAATCTTCACCTAATATAACAATAAATGGATATTTAAAACTGAACAAGAATCAAGAAATAGTAGCATTAATATGTTGTTTAGAAAACAAAGAATAAAATACCAAAAGAAGGAGCAAAAAGAGTTACCAGTGATTGGCACTGAAAATTAGACATCGAAGTAGGGAAAGGCTGGTAGGAATAAGATGAAGGACCTCTGTTTTTAATTTTAAGCCTACAGTACTTACACGAACTTTAAGTATATTCATACAATTCTTTTTATTTTTTTTATTATGTTATGCTAATCACCATACATTACATCATTAGTTTTTGATTCATACAATTCTTTTTAAAAAATATATATATAAATATGTAAATAACAAAAACAAGTGGGAAATAAAAGAAAAGACCATTTCAAGACCCCGATTTCTACTTTCTCTATCTCTGAAATAATCCAAGATAAGATAGATAAATACAAGTTAGGGATGCTCTGGATGAGATTCCTGTACTAGGTAAGAGGTCCAGTTGATAACCTCAAAATGGTTTCATACAAATTTTGGATTATATAATCACTTCTTTATTCCATGTGCTTGTAAGTACTTAAATATATAATTTATAGAAGAATAATTTCATAATACCTTATTTCTTTTAAAAGCAATATATATTTTCTTTAGCCTAACTTGCAGAAATTTTACGCACACTAAGTGCCAATTACATGCAGTGTTTTGTACTCTGTACCCTCACAAGAGAAGGCAGGTATAATTGTGACCTCACATTTTATTAATAAGAAAACTGAGTGGCCAATATATTAAGTAAATTGTCTTAAGTCACCAAATAGTGCATAGTGGAGTCAGAAATCACAGCCCTAATTCTATGACTCTAAATCCCACTCTCATACCACTGTCCAGTTCCTTATTTCTCAACTCAATGAATAAATGTTTATTGTGTGGTGCCTGTGTGCTAACATACTATTCTAGATGCTGGAAATAAAGTGATAACGGAAACAAACAAGTCCCTGCCCTTTACATTAATTACATTATAATGAAAAAGACAAAAAAAACCCGATCATATAACTACATAATGTGATGCTAGATAATAAATACAAAGAAGGGTGAAGAATTGGAGAGAAGCAGTGGATCTTTTTACCTAGGGTAATGAGAGGGAGCCTCTCTAGGCAGTGACCTTTAAGCAGAGATATGTCTGAATAAGGAACCAAACCACATGAAAATATAGGGGAAAACATGTCAGGGAAAGAGAAGAACAAATGGAAAAGCCTCAGGGAGAATGAAATTTTGTTTGTTCAAGGATGAGTAAAAAGGCCACTGAGGCTAAAGTGAAATCAGCAAAGCAGAGTAGGATATGAAGTTAAAGACACGCAGACTTACAGAGTCTTAAAGACTGTTATTAAAAAAAAGCATTTTTTCTGCTTATGATGGAAGCCACCGAAGGATTTTAGATGGAGGAATGAATGATCTGATTGAGAACATTTAAATATCTCTCTGGTGATAATGCTGAGAATTGACTTAGCCAGGGTTAAAGGAAGATGATCAAATTAGAAAGGTACAGAAAAATCTGAGATCAGAAGCTGTCCAATATGCTAACCTCCAGCCCCATGCAGCAACTGAGCATTTGAAATGTGGCTCATCTGAAATTGAGATGTGTTTTAAACATAAAATACACACCTGATTTTGAAGACGTTTTGTAGGAAAGAAAAAAAGTAAAATAGCTCAACACTTTTTTACATTTATTACATGTTGAAATGATAATATTTTAGGTATATTAGGTTAAATAACATAATTAAAATTAATTTCACTGGTTTCTTTTTATTTTTTTAATGTGGGAACTATAAAATTTTAAATTCCAAAAGTAGCTCCCATTATATTTCTATTTGACAGTGCTGATCTAGATAGTGACTTGCCTAGAGTTTTAAAAGGAGTGAGGGGTGCCTGGGTGGCTCAGTTAAGCATCTGACTTGGGCTCAGGTCATGATCTCAGGGTCCTGGGATTGAGCCCTGCTTGAAGCCCCTAGTCGAGCCCTCCATTAAGCCCCACATGGAGCCTCATGTGGGGCTCTGTGCTCAGTGGGGAGTCTGCTTCTCGTCCTCTCCCTCTCCTTTTCCCCCATTGGTGTGTGTGTTCACGTGCTCTCTCTCTCTCTCAAATAAATAAAAAATCTTTGGAGAAGGTAAGAACTATGGGATTTGGGATACATTTTGAAAGCAGAGCCTATAAAACTTGTTTGAGGAGTAAATGTGAGGAGTAAGAAAAGGAGAGAAATCACTTTGATTCCAAAAATTTTGGCCTCAGAAACTGCATAACTTGGTGGTGAAAAATACTAAGATGGGGAAGTCTGGGCTGGAATCTTACATCTGAGCTGCCCTGCTGGCTATCCCAATGTCAAGTCATGGGCTAGGCACTCACAAATGAAGGGGCTTCATTCATAAGGAGTATAAATAAACGAACCCTTAGAGTTATGGAGTGGTCAGCCTGGAAAGCCTATTCAACAACCTCGTGCCAAGTATTCTGAGTAGTGGATCAGTAAACACTGTTGATTAGTTGCTGGACCACACTGCAGCCACATAAGTCTGGTTCCTGTGGAACGCTAGACTCTGCTAATAGGAACATCTGAGGAAATATTGTAACTGGGAGTTCAAATGTTTTAATCTCACAGCCCACACTTCCAGTGCTAGCTCCACCACACTGAGTGAAGGATACTTGACCTCTCCATCCCTTTACTCACTTTTAAAATGAAGGTAATACCTACCTCAAGCTGTGAGGATTAAATAAGATAATGTATGTAAGGTAATTAACATCTGACCTTTGCCCTGGCACATAGTATAAGTTTAATACATTACAGCTCTTAGTAAAATCATAGAGTAAGAAATGGAATAATTAAAGCTACAAAGGATTTTTGGAGAGTTTCATTCTAGTTCTACTTTCATAATAGAATATACAGTATCTAATTTCAAAAATCTCTAAAATTAAAATGTGTTACCTGTAAGTAGTGTTTGGAACATAGACATCCCTGGCAGGAAACTCCAAAATTTCTCTGGTAGGCCTAACCCTACTGTCTGGGTAAAGCTTCACTTGAAGCAGCTCTGGAGTTAGGCAATAATGGGGATTTTCAGGTGCAGGAGAAATGTCTATCTTCAGCTGAGCTGCATATAAAAACATATTATAAAAACAATGTAAACATAATAAAAACTTCATGTAAAAATGTTCCTGGAAGGATTTAGATCACATTTTTGCAAGAAGTTATAAATTACTGATACAGACATAATTACATGTAAAATAATAAATGCCTACCAAATGAATGAATGAGAAGAAAGAAAGAAGCAAAAGAAAGAAAGAAAAAACAGAAACAGAGGCATCTAGCATAAAACAAGCCAACATTCTGAAAGATGAGTGATTTAATTGGAACTTTTTTTACTCTGGAATGGTTTGCTCTGATTATATGAATCTGTTTCTGAATATTTACCATTCTATGTACATTTTCTTTCCTCTAAAAAATAATTTTAAGCCATGATATTATTCATCATTCACATTTCAGTACTCAAATTATCAAAAGTACTGAATCTTGCATACAAACTGTTAAGACCATGAGAAGAGAATAATAAAATGAAGAAGACTGACAAGCACTGGGCAAAGAAAGATAGATGGGTTAGATAAGTGAAAAAAGGAATGCATAATTACCAACAATAGGACATATTAGTGATGATAAGGGTTGTATTAATGTCTACTCAAAATTTTAAAATACCTGTAATAGGTCTTAGTCGCCGTAAAACAGAAGATGGCCTTCTCATATCAGCAAGAAATTTGTACAGATCTTCATCACTTAGGCGGTCTCCTTCCTGAGAAAAAAGTATTCAATAAAACAAATATAGTAGACTGAAAATAAATGTATATTGCCTGTTAATATTCATACCTTTTTCTGCCGGTTTAGTCAGAATGAAAAGTAAGATTAAATTAATATAATTATGATTAAAAATAAATATGCTGATTTATTTCCTTTTTTATGCTTTCAAATTTTATTAAGAGTTATGATACTATTATCTATAATTTTATATATTTACTTATAGCCCATTATTTATGTCTATAAGGTATTACAGGACACTAAAATACAGAAAATCTATACAATTTAGAGATAGATGAAAAGGAAGAAAAAAATAAAAATATAGACATAAAAGAAACATATATATATGACAGTCTTAAACATTTTTTACACTTGAATGTTTGTCTTTTCAATTTCGTATCACCAAATTTCTCAAATGCAAAATATACAGCATTAACTAAATTTGAAAAAAAAAAAGAATAAGTAGCAACAAAAACTACACCTTTTTTTCTGATTGCAAGTACTTTTTTTTTTTTTTTTAATTTTTTCAGTTGAGTATAGCTAACACACAATGTTACATTAGTTTCAGGTGTACGACATAGTGATTCAAGGAATTTATACATTATGCTATGCTCACCACAAGTGTAGCTATCATCTATCACCATACAACACCATTACAATATCACTGACCATATTCCTTATGCTGTGGCTTTTATTCCCGTGACTTCATTCATTCCATAACTGGAAGCCTGTATCTCCCACTCCCCTTCATCCATTTTGCCCATCCCCCCACCCTTAACCCTTTCTGGTAACCATCAATTTGTTCTCTGTATTTACGGGTTTGATTCTGCTTTTTGTTTGTTTATACATTTGTTTACAGAAATTACTCATAAGGAAAAGAATAATTATCCTGATACTAAGACCAGAAAGAAAATTGTGAAACAATCTCAATCAATGGGAAAAGAGACAAGCAAACAAACAACAAACCAAACTACACCTAATACAAAATTTTCAATTTAATATTTTTTCTTACAATTAAAATAGGTAAGAATTTTACGCCTTTATTCAAGAGTCAATCTTTAGATTTCATTAATCCAAACCTCCTGCACTTGATATCTTATTGTTTTTAATGCACTGTTTATATATTTATTTTGTTAATGAACACATTTAACATTACTTTATTACTGTGAGCTCACCTTGCGCCATATCCCATTTGTTCACTATTACATACTCTACAGAGTAAAGAACTGATCTTCTTTCATCCCACTATTCAGAAAAGTGATTTTTAATTTCCAAGTGATTCAAGATTTTTATTAATACTTTAATAAATAGTTTTGAGTTTTATTAAGTTATGATTAGAGAATTTCATTTTATGAAGATTTTTTCCTGTGGCCTAATTATTGTAAATGTTCTATCAGTTGCTAAAACAGTATACTCTCTCCTCTTTTGACTCAGATCTTTAAATGGTCCTTATTGATAGCACATTCAGATTATGTCTACTTAATTATTTCTGTCCCCTTAACCTGTTAAATTGATTCTATTATTGGCCTCTACTCTTTACTCCTTGTGTGCCTTTTGTTGGGTGAGGCATAATTCCCACCCCTCAGCTTGGCCATGTGACTTGTCTTGGCCAATAAGCAAATGTGATGCAGAGACCTGACAAACATTTGCACAAATGAGCTTGGCCCCCCTGTTGAACTTCTGCCATTAGTATGAGAACATGACCAAGCCAAACTGCTAGAGGATAAGAATAGAAGTAGAGAGACACGGAGACACCTGAGTCATTTCAGTCTTCCCAAGAGAAGTCAGTCTAGATCAAATGATCTAAGTCAATCTCCAAACATGAATGAGCCTAGCTGACACCCCCCCACTTCCACATTGCATATTCACCACTGTGTACTCCAACTTATATACCTGTCAACAAATAAAACAAATGTTCTTGAAACTAATGGGTGGGTTTAATTTTGTTTTTATATCTCCATGTACTTTTAATAATTTTGACTTGACAATTTCAAATCTGTACATAAGCACTCCTAATTACTATATCAAATTCATGGTTAGTAATCGCTCATCAACTTTAAAAAAGAACTGCCTTCTGTTTCTCATTTTGTACCTTGAATTCTACTGTATTAAAATTGTAATCTCTGCTTTTTACTTACTTTGCATTTGCCTGATGCATAGTATACTAGCTGTTTAAAAATAGTTTTAAAAATTATACATGCTAATCATTAAAAAAAATTGACTGTACAAAGTATAAATGCTTTCCATTAAACAAACAAACAAATAAATGCTTTCTATTGCTGATGTTTCCAATAATCATTCATTTAAAGTTTTCACAATCACTTTGTGCTAGTTTCCAGCTACCAGTCTCCAACACAGTATCCAGTACATGGTGAATACTCAAAAAATATTTGCTGGATTAATAGGTAGGTGGGTGGATGGATGCTGAACAGTCAGAAACTATTTGTTGGATCAATAGTCAGTACATGCTGAACAGTCAGAAACTATTTGTTGGATCAATAGGTAGGTGGGTGGATGGATGACTTGTTGATTTAAGGTTACAAAACCAGTTCAATAATAAAGTAGGCTGAAGAAATGAAAAAAGAACTGATGAAATAGTGCAGAAGTGATATAGTGGTTGAAGAAGTAGAAAGAGAGAAAAATGTCATAGCTGCAAGGCTGTGTCACTGTATCACATAAATCTACTGCCTGGTTTCTGTAGCTTTATTTAGCCGATCACTTCATCCAAGTAACACAGTGGCCTTTTCTTTCTTGTTCTATTGTCCATAATAAAAAGACCCTTACCACTTCAGATACTTCTCAGCTGCTTTACTCTCCACTGGAATCTCTCAGACCAGCTGTCTATAAATGCTATTGCAATAAAATTGTGAAAGGGCCTTCAAGCAGATTGCTAGCTTTCACTTCATGGCACATCCTTTCCTAAACCTTGCCTCTTTCAAGTTAGAAGATGTCAGTAGGCCAAGATTTCCTCCTCTTATTTAGAATAAGACCTCAAAAGAAGGAATTCTTGGACAATACTTAGCATTTGCCCTTCATCTGTTCCAAAATATATGCATGGTACCAATTCATTTTGTATCAAAATCCAGTATGGACATGCATACGTGCATGCACTCATACAAAAATTAGAGGGAAAAAGCTCACCAAAGCAATTTTTAACCTATGTGCAATGCGCTATTATTTTTCTATTCTACTGTGTTTGTTTTTAAGCTGGGTATTATCTATTATATTTCCATTACTGTTAATAGATCATGACCAGCATTTAAAAACTCCTGATTTGATTCATGATTTGAAGTAGAGAGAACATATTTGCAAAGAATAAAATATCTTTGATCAAGAACTTCTTGGACCTATAAATGCACCTATAAAAATGTTAACTACCTTTTAGCACAAAAATGCACTATAAAGACCTGAGAGTCCTATTCCATACACCATGGATGTGGTAAATTCAACCAAAAAAAACTTGGGTGGGGAAGGGAGATACAACCACACAATCACTGACTAAGAAAATTCATAAACATAAATGTTTAAAAATTACAATTAAGAAATAGGATATAAATGTGGAGGATTGATTTTGATGTGTTAGTATAACATTTAAATAAATATAATTATACAAGAGGTACAATATTATTTTATTCTTATACTTTCACCCTTAAAAGTTTTTTTTACATTTCTCAAAATCAAAATCACTGCATGTATATGTACAATTACAAATTTTCTGAAACCAAAAAAATTTTATGTACAAATAGCCCCCTAGAATAACTACATGACAGAACAATACCTGCTTAAAAAAATTCGTCACTGTGAGAGTAGCAGGTCGAAAGCTGGTCAAGTTACAAGCATCATCTCCACTTGTTGTCCTTTCGAGGGATCGTCTGCCAACAATACTAGAATTCCTCCTCTCTGACCAAGACCCTTTTCGTTCTACCAAGGGGGGAAAAACAGTATGATATTCATTTTCATAATATTTAAAACTTGTTTCCAAGCAGCTTTCCAAACACAGGGAAAAAAATCATTAAAGTTGAAAACTATTCAGCATATTGACTGTAGTAAGAATTTCACTCCTGGAGGGGCGCCTGGACAGCACAGGCAGCTAAGCATCCGACTCTTGGTTTCAGCTCAGGTCATGATCTCAGACTTGTGAGACTGAGCCCCACGTCAGGCTCCGCACTCAGTGCAGAGTCTGCTTAAGACTGTCTCTCCCTCTCCCCCACGCTCACTCTCTCTCTCAAATAAATAACCTTAAAAAAAAAAAAAAAGAATTTCATTTCCGGAGAGATCAGTAAGGAAGCACTATACCTAAATCACCCGGTTCTCTTTTTAAAATTTCTCTAGTGTAAAAAAAAGTCTCTACTACACTAAAATTATGCATAAAACCAAAGATGAGCTATGAAGAGCAGCTGCAGGGGAACTATGCATTTGCTAGGAAATATTCACACAATAAAAATTTTAGTAACCATAATAGTCCCTGACTTGAATTTGAATTCGAAACAGAATTTTAATTAAAAGTCCTTGCAAGATAACCCTATTAGCATTTGAATTTGAAACAGAATTTTAATTCCAAGACCTTGCAAGATAACCCTATTATTTAAAACCAACTGAAGATCTATGTTGCAGAGCAACAAAGAAACAGAAGACTTAAAACTATAAACAAACTAGACATAACAGATAGCTATAATACATATCAGCAAGCAAAAGTAGAATACATGCTCTTCTCAAGTGCACAAAGGACATTCTCCAAGGCAGACTGACCCATAAGACAAAAAATACAGTAAATTCAAAAGGACTGAAATTACATAAAATCTGTTCTCAAACAACAGTGAAATCAAACTATAAATCAGTAACAGAAGAATATTCGGGAAATTCATAAACATGTGGAAGTTAAACAGCAAACTCTCAAATAACCAGTGGTCGAAGAGGAAATAGCAAGGGAAATTAGGAAATTTAGTTAAAATGTATGAAAATGAAAACACAATATCCTAAGACACATGGGATGCAGTGCTCAGAGGAAAATTTTATCTATAAATGCCTATCCTAAAAAAAAAAGAAGAAGAAAGCTCTCAAATCAGTAACTTAACTTACATTTTAAGAAACTAGAAAAAGAGAAAACTAAAACCAAAGGAAGCATGAGAAAGGACTCAAAAATGACAACAGCTGAATGGCAATAAATGAAATAGAAACTAGAAACACATCAATGAAACCAAAAACTGGATCTTCAAAAAGAAAATTTTAAAAACATAAGCTAAATAGGTAATTAAAAAAATAGGAAAGGCTCAAATTACTAAAATCAGGAATGAATGAGGAGACATCACTACAGCTCTTAGAGAGAAAAAGGATTATATTACAATTTTATGAATAACTGTAAGTCAACAATTAGATAATTTACACAAATTGAACCAATTTCTAGAAAGAAACAGTACTGAAACTGATTTAAGGTGAAAAAAGAAAATATAGGGCGCCTGCGTGGCTCAGTTGGTTAAGCGACTGCCTTCGGCTCAGGTCGTGATCCTGGGGTCCCTGGATCAAGTCCCGCATCGGGCTCCCTGCTCAGCGGGGAGTCTGCTTCTCCCTCTGACCCTCCCCCCTCTCATGTGCTCTCTCTCATTCTCTCTCTCTCAAATAAATAAATAAAATCTTTAAAAAAAGAAAAAAGAAAATATAAAAAGATCTAAAGTAAGTGAAAAGATCTACTTAGTTAAATAAAACTTACCACAAAAAAAGCTAAGATGGCTTCACTAGTGAATTCTTCCAATTTTTCAAAAACCAAATACCAATCCTTCACAAAACCCTCCAAAAAACAAAGCAATAATTCACAATTCATTCTGTGAGGCCGGTGTTACTTTGATATCAAAACCAGACAGAGATGTCAAATAAAGAAAAACTGCAGACCAATATCCCTTATGAATATAGAAGAAAAATTTTGAACAAAATACTGAGAAACATATTCTAACAACTACAAAAAACTTATGTACCATGACCAAGTGGGATTTCTCCCAAAAATGTAAGATTAGTTTAACATCCAAAATGCAATCAATTAATGCAATACACCCTACTAAAAGAATATAAGACAAAAACCATACAAGTCAACTCAAAGGCAGAAAAAGCATTTGACAAAATCCAACATCCTTTCATGATAAAAACACTCAAAAAGTTAGGCACAGAAGGGAATTTCATCAATCTACTAAATTATGTCTATAAAAAACCTACAGCAAACATCATACTTGATGATAAAAGACTAAATGCATTCTCCCCCAGGTCAAGAACAAGAAGAGGATATCTACTCTTCCCACTTTAATATTATATAGAAGGTTCTAGTTATGAGATCATTAGAAAAGAAAAAAGAAATAAAAGACATCCAGATTGAAAAGGAAACAGTAAACTTTTTGTTATTTGCAGATGACATGATCTTGTATAGAGAAAATCCTAAAGAATCCAGAAAAGAAAAAAATAACACTGTAATTAATAAACATTTTCAAAATGGTTTCATAGTACAAGATCAATATTCAAGTCAATATTCTATACACAAGAAATGAACATTCTAAAAATGAAATTAGGAAAACAATTCCAGGGGACCCTGGGTGGCTCAGTCGTTAAGCATCTGCCTTCGGCTCAGGTCATGATCCCAGGGTCCTGGAATCGAGCCCTGCATCCCGCTCCCTGCTCTGTGGGAAACCTGCTTCTCCCTCTCCCACTCCCCCTGCTTGTGCTCCCTTTCTCTCTGTGTCTCTCTCTGTCAAATAAATAAATAAAATCTTAAAAAAAAAAAAAAGAAAACAATTCCATTTAAAATAGCATAAAAACAGTAAAATATTTGGGTATACATTTAACAGAAAGAGAATAAGACCTGTACATTGAAAACTATAAAATGTTGGAAAAATGTTAAGATCTAAATAAATGGAAAAACATTTCATGGATTGGAAGACTTAATATTGTTAAGAGGGCAATACTCCCCAAATTAATTTACAGACTCAATGTAATGCCTATCAAAATTCCAGTTGTCTTTGTGCAGAAACTGACAGCTGATCCTAAACTTCATATGAAACTACAAGGGTCCAAAATAGGCACACCCACACAAAATCTTTAAAAAAGATAATAAAGTTGGAGGACCACTCTCCCCACTTTCAAAAATTATTGCAAAGCTAAAATAATCAAGACAGAATAGTATTACCATAAGCTTAGAAATATAAATCAATGGAACAGAATTGAGAGTCCAGAATTAAACCGATATATCTATCATGAACTGATTTTCAATAAGAATGGCAAGACCATTTGCTGGAGAAAGAACAGTCTTTTAGCAAATGGGCGTTGGGACAACTCAGCATCTATGTAAAAAGAATAATGTTGGACCTCTACCTCTCACCATGTACAAAAAGTAACTTGAAATGGATTATACCCAAATGTAAGAGCTACACCTATAAAACTCTTAGACAAAACACACAGGTAGATCTTCCTGATCGTGGGTAAGGTAATGCTTTCTTAGATATAACTCCAAAAGCACAAGCAACAAAAGAACAGAAAAATGGAACTTTGTCAAAAAATATCTGTGCTGCAGACACCATCAAAAAAAAAAACAACAAAAAAAAAAACACCAACCCACAGACCGAGAGAAAATATTTCCAAGTCCTTAGATAAAAGATTTGTATCCAGAATACATAGAGAACTCTTACAACTTGATGATAATAATATAAAAAAGCCACATAAAAAATGAGCATCCACTAGGTAACAAGACAAAACAGGTATTTTAAAAATGGGCGAAGTTAGATATGACTACATCTTTCTCCAAAGAAAATAAACAAATAGCCAGTGCAAAAAATAATACTCAAGATCATTAACTATCAAGGAAAGGCAAATCTAAACCACAATGACAAACCTCTTTACGTGCACTAGAATGGCTGTAATCAAAGGGCCAGATAATAAAAGTGTTGTCAAAGATATGGAGAAATTGGAGCCTTCACACACTATTAATAGAATTTTTAATGGTGCAGCAACATTGGAAAACAGCTTGGCAGTTCATCAAAAGGTGAAATACAGAATTGTCCTATGATCCAACAATTTCTAGTATATAAAGAAATGAAAACATATGTCCACACAAAAGCTGGTACATGAACCTTAACTGCAGCATTATTCATATTAAACAAAAAGTATAAACAACCCAAATGTGCATCAACTGATGAATGGATTAATAAAATGTGGCATATCCACATGATGTACTATTATTTGGCAATAAAAAGAAATTAAATACTAAAAAAAAAGAAAAATTAAATACTGATACATGCTACAACGTGAACTTTTAAAACATTATGCTATGTGAAAGAAACTAGTCACACAAAGACTACATATTGTATAATTGTATTGATATGAAATGTCCAGCATAGGCAAATCCATACAGACTAAGGAGTTATGAAGTTATTTAGGGTTGGGTTTCGGGATTAGGAGAGAATGGAATTACTGCTGAGTGTTCCAAAATTAGATTGTGGGAACACTCTGGTTTCTCTTCAGATCGCATAAATCTTTCGCCTTTTACCAAAATTAGATTGTGGTGATGGTTGCAGAACCTTGTGAATATACCAAAAAAACAACGAATTATACACTTTAAATGGGTGAATTGTATAGTATATAAATTACATCTCAATAAAGCTGTGGGGGAAAAAAAGCAAAAACAGAAAACCCTTTATGCCTCAGAACACTGCAAAGTCTACAAATAAAACAAGCCTATATAGAAAAAAGAAAAAAATTATATATTTAGAAATATTTTATATAAAACACTCTTACCGCCAGTGCTTATTTCCACCTCTGTAGAATCTCTTTCCAAACTCCCCGCACTGCTAACAATATTCATTAAATGGATTGCAGTCCAAGCAAAAGGCATACGATATTTCCCAAGTCTTTGACAAAACTGATCGGCTTGACTTTTCAGCTTCTCCAATTTTTCCTTATTCTGCAAAACAAAACTTTATACATTATATAATTATGCTCAAAAGAAATGAATTAAAGACTACTTCATAATACATAAAAAGACAGGGTAAGAATTCTCAATTCTCAACAAAGATGGAAAAATAGGGGCACCTGCGTGGCTCAGCTGGTTAAGCAACTGCCTTTGGCTCAGGTCATGATCCTGGAGTACCAGGATCAAGTCCCACATTGAGCTCCCTGCTCAGTGAGGAGTCTGCTTCTCCCTCTGATCCTCCCCCATCTCGTGCTCTCTCATTCTCTCTCTCTCAAATAAGTAAATAAAATCTTAAAAAAAAAAAAAAAAAGAGTCTGCCTTCAGGTCATGACGCCAGGGTCCTGGGATCTAGCCCCGGGCAGGCTCCCTGCTCAGCGGGGAGCCTGCTTCTCTCTCTCCCCTCTGCCCCTGCTCAAGTGCTCTCTCTCGCTCACTCTCTCTCTCAAATAAATAAAATCTTTTAAAAAAAAGATGGAAAAATAATCTACCTTTCAGAGATCAACTAACACTATTTATCTTAAGCACTGAATAATTTCAACCCATTCTATAAATGTATGTATAGAGTAAGTCTTTCAAATTTCTCTTTGTGATTTTCTCACCTTGGTAGGAAAGAAAGGAGAGCAAGTGCCAAACATGTTTATGTATTACAAGTACTATTTTATGAAAAGAAACATAACCATATTCTAGTCAGTAACTGCTAACTATTAAATACTCAAGGTAATGACTTACTAAATTTTATTATACTGAAAAAGATGGAAGCAGTTGAGCCATTTGGAACTAATCCTTAATTTATGGCAAGAAAAGGAGTAAGGTAAGGTGGGAGTGGGGGGCCATAAGTACGCTAATAACATATAAGCCCAGAACTGTAATAAAAGAAGCAAAGAAAAAATTATTACAAAGGGACTAAATCCTAGAAACAGACTGATGGTCCAAACAGTATGTGCCTCTCGGGAAGATATCCTGAAGCTGGCCCAACTTTCAGGCTGTCCCTGACACAAACACTAAGGTGGCCTGTGATAGCCAACCAATGGTCCAAGAGTAAAAACCTACATCAAATCTCCTACGTACTCTTTCCATATAGGATGTATTCTCTAATGACTGTCCTACCTTGAGACTCAGGTCTGGGAAAAGGGGGAAGGATAACTAAATGGTAGCACTGTTTATTGCTATCTATTATACTTCCAAAATAGAATCTTGCTTTAAGAGACTAGATATCCAGTGTACTTGATTCTATCAACTTATACACATATGTAATAGGCTGCTAATATAACTATGAGCTCCATAAAACAGCAAATTTAATTTAAAAAATGACAACCTGGGGAAAGCCAGAATACATTAACCCTGATTTCAACCAGCTAGCCAGGGATAAGAGAACATTATCAGGTACCCAGGTCAACCTCAATCAGCAGAAAAGTCTCAGTTCTTGTTATAAATTTCACAAAGACAGAAAGCAAAACATATTCTAGATTTTGGTAACTTGTCCAGTATTCTTCAAGCATACTATCCTGGCTATTTCAACTATTAAATCATGTGGTCAAAGATCTAAGATCATATGTTATTATTTTTTTTATTATTTAAAAGATTTTATTTATTTATTGGAGAGAGACAGAGAGAGAGAACATGAGCAGAGAAAGGAAGCGGCAGGCTCCCCATTGAGCAAGGACCCCAATGTGGTCCTCCATCCCAGGACTCCAGGATTATGACCTGAGCAGAAGGCAGACGCTTAAATGACTGAGCCACTCAGGTGTCCCTCATCTGTTATTCTTGTAGCTAACTCAGGGTATCTGAAATTTGGTACCAACTTTATATAAATTACTCTTGCTTTATAAATTGATCCAAATTCTACAACATAGTGGTCTGATGGCAAAACAAAGATTGCATTTTCTATTTTTATCATATTCCTTAATTATCCGCAACTAGACAGAGCTCCAGAATACTATTTTGCTATGAAAGGTTTTATTATCAATATCACTATTTTATAAAAATATCATTATTTTTGAAAATTTTAATTATTTAGGAATTAAACTATATTAACTTAGTTCTCTCCAAGAAAAAAAAAAATGTAGAGTCAATTAGTTTGGGGGTGAGGGAGATTTTAAAGACTAAAACATCACAGGGGCACCTGGGTGGCTCAGTCGGTTAAGTGTCTGACTCTGGATTTCAGCTCAGGTCATGATCTCAGGGTTGTGAGACTGAGCCCCACACTGGGCTCCGTAGTAAGCATTATGGAAAAAATAAGGAAGAAAAAGAGAAAAGCCTGCTTAAGATTCTCTCACTCCATCTGCTCCTAGCCAACCCCCCTCTAAGGAAAAAAAAAAAAAAAAAGAATAACAGCATATGACACAAGCTAGATAACAAAGGAAATAAAGAAGAAACTAATAAAGTGGGTAGGCCAATAGAAAATAATGAATTAGTAGTAAAATTCCTTAATATGCTGTGTATAGTATTCTCCCAAACAATAACTTAGGAAATCTAAGGGTGTTTAGGGTTGGACTCAGAGATCTGGGGGAAATGGGGAGGGACTATATGTCTATAAAGGTGGGGAAAATGAGATGCATGATATTCTACCTTTGTGGCATCTGCTTCTTTGAAAATCATGTATGGTTCTGCACACTCTCCGATGTCACCTTGCTGTAGGACTTTTTCTAGCTGTCAAAGAAAAAAAAGTAAAGACTAATTAAGTGCCCCCCAAAAAAAAGAAAGAAAAAAAAAAAAAAAGCAATCAGCCTGGAATGCAAGGATGGTTCAATATAAGAAAATCAATCAACATAATGGACTACACTAATGGAATGACAGGAAAAAAACCACATGATCATCTCAACTGATAAAGAAAAATAATTGGGCAAAATTCAACACCCTTTCACACTAGGAACACTCAACGAACTAGCAATACAAGAAAGCTCTCTCAACATAATAAAGGCCATATATGGAAACACCACAGCTAAAATCATATTCAATGGTGAAAGACTGAAAGTTTTTCCTCTTACATCAGGAGCAAGATAAGGATGCTCACTTTTGCCAATTCAATTCAACAAAGTACTGGAAGTCTGAGCCAGAAAATAAGAAAAAGAGAAAAAAATGAGTCCAAATTTGAAAGGAAAAAGTAAACTTGTCGCTGTTTACAGATATGATCTTTTGTTCAGAAAACCTGAATATGACACACACACACACACATACACACAAACACACATAAATGGTTGAACTAATAAATAAATTCAGCAAAGTTGCAGGATACAAAATCAACATGCAAAAATCATTTGTATCTCTATACACTAATAATGAACAATTCAAGAAGGAAATCAACAATTTCATTTACAATAAAAGAAAAAAGAAAAAAAACATAAGTATCCCCACTTTTAGAAAGCTTGCATTATGCCACTTTGCTTTTATACAAGACCTACATTAATACTTGCTTTCACTAACTGAAAGAAATCTAAAGAGTTTCACTTTTATTAAAAAAAGGCAAAAAGTAAAAATAACATTCAACATTTCCTTTGTAGTTCCCAGATATACAGGCAGCACACACCCTGAAGAGCAAGAGTGGCACCGCCACGCTCCTTCCCCGGACATGACACTCAGCATCTCAGCATCAAGCTACCATAGCTTTGAACTGTGTCTGTGAGCATCTGTGCTTTATGTCCATTTATTTTGTGCATTTGTTGGCAAGATATATCCAAAGGGGGGTGCTGGGTGGCTCAGTCGTTAAGCATCTGCCTTCGGCTCAGGTCATGATCCCAGGGTCCTGGGATCGAGCCCCACATCGGGCTCCCTGCTCTGCGGGAGGCCTGCTTCTCCCTCTCCCACTCCCCCTGCTTGTGTTCCCTCTCTCGCTGTGTCTCTCTCTGTCAAATAAATAAAATCTTAAAAAAAAGATATACCCAAAGGTATCAGGAAAGCCTAAGAGAGGTTATTTTTTAAGTCAAAGCAGGAAGAATAAACCGTTTTAATCCTGCAAAGGAGTATGACATGACAACATACATAAAAGGACAAATTAATACTGCACGTAACAATATGGAGGACTCTCCCAGACATTATATTGAGTAAAAGAAGCCAGACACAAAAGCCTGCCTATTGTAGGATTCCTTTTCATATGAACTTCAAGAAGAGAAGCCAGCAATGGTGACAGAAGTTAGAATACTAGTTATCTGGTGGAAGGGCAGGGGTAGTCACTATAAAGAGAAACACAAGAAACCTCTAGGGTAATGAGGTAACAGAAATACTGTACGTCTTGAGTTCAGGAGTGATTTATACAGATGAATACATATGGAAGAACTGACCCAACTGTTTACTCCAGATTTGTATCCCATAAAGATCTCACTGTATATATTTTATATCTCAATTTTTTTAAAAACTGATAAATACCAAGTGTAACTAACTGAAACTTATTCACTACTGCTGGGAATGCAACTATCAGATACCCTGGAAACCCATTCGATAGCATCTACCAAAGCTGACAAATATTCTATAACTTGGCAATTCTACTCCCAAGAATAAACTAAACGGAAATGAATACATATATCTATTCTCATGGAATGCAAATGTTTACAGAATTACTGATAAAAACCACAAAATTAGATTAATGAAAATGTCTATCACCAGTAAAGAGAATTATGATATATTCATACAATACTAAAAAGCAATGTAAATGAATTTTAAAACTGGGTGGCTAAGTTGGTTAGGCATCAGATTCTTGGTTTCCACTGGGTCATGATCTTGAAGTTGTTGGATCAAGCCCCATGTCGGGCTCCATGCTCAGTGAAGCATCTGCTTGGGATTCTCTCTCCCCCTCTCCCTCTGTTCCTCCCCCAACTCACACCTACATGCTTTCTCCCTCTCTCTAAGATAAATAAAACTTTAAAAAAATAAAAAATAAAAATTCCTGCATAAAGCAGTATAGATTAATCGCACAATCATGTAGCAAGTCACAAAATATACACACTGTTGGATCCTATTAACAGTGTTCAGGGGCACCTGGGTGGCTCAGTTGGTTAAGTGACTGCCTTCGGCTCAGGTCATGATCCTGGAGTCCCGGGATCAAGTCCCGCATCGGGCTCCCTGCTCGGCAGGGAGTCTGCTTCTCCCTCTGACCCTCCTCCCTCTTGTGCTGTCTCTCATTCTCTCTCTCTCAAATAAATAAATAAAATCTTTAAAAAAAAAAATTTATTAAAAAAAAAACATAGTGTTCAAAAACAAGCAAATACGTTCGGGGGAGAAAAAATGAGTAGTGAATGGTACATGGACAGTTTCTGGAATTCTAGTTAACATTTTGTTTCTTAACCCGGGTAAGTCGTAACATAATGTATTTATTTGGGGATAATTCATTAAACCATATATTTATGACTTTTGTCATACCTCAATAAAAAATTTAATTAAAATAATTTTAAGCTTATTTTGTTATCATTACCTTACTATAACCCAAGTTTTTTTTCATCTACTTATGGGTTTCTTTCAATGAGCTTTGTTTTTATTCTCTAAAATGGTGGCTTCCATAAACAATCCAAAAATAATGGTATTACCCCTTCACATATTTGCCAGAAAGTAACTATGCTATTAAACAGGACAAAAAAGGAGCAAGGAAGTAATAATCCTGGCTGAGCCAGAATTCCAGTACCTCACACTGTGATAGACTGCACCAATTCTTCCCCCTTCCTTTACCCCACTCATTGCCACCTGACATTGGAATTCCTCTGAATAAAGAGGCCAAGTATATATCCCAACTCCTTGACTTTTGTGTTCTGTCACATGACTTGTCTTGGCCAACAGAATATTAGCTGGTATGATGTGACCAAAGGCTTGAAAGTTGCCTGTGCAGGTGGGTCTGCTCTTTGGCACTTCTGCAATCACCACGAGACTATGCCAGGCTAGACTGCAAAAAAAGAGACATACAGAGAAGTACAGCTCCAGCTGAATCCACTGACCTGCAACCAACCAAGAGACAGTTGCAGGAACACAACCACCTAAGAGAGAGTACAACCAATATCGACTGACCACCAGAGAACTCAGATGCATGACCTAAGTAAGTGCTTGTGGTTGCATGCCACTGGCATTTTCTCTTTTTGTACTTGTATAGCAATAACTCACCAAGACACAGATCAACGGAATTTTTCCTCTCAAGAAACAGAAACATCCTGCTGGATTTAAGATTAAGATTTAAGAAAACCTCCTAAATTAAAATTTCCTTTAAAATTTTAATAATATTTTTTTTTATTTTTTTTTTAAAGATTTTATTTATTTATTTGACAGAGAGAGACAGAGCGAGAGAGGGAACACAAGCAGGGGGAGTGGGAGAGGGAGAGGCAGGCTTCCCGCGGAACAGGGAGCCCAATGCGGGACTCGATCCCAGGACCCCGGGATCATGACCTGAGCCGAAGGCAGACGCTTAACGACTGAGCCACCCAGGCGCCCCAAAATTTTAATAATATTTTAACTTATTCATTTTTTTGAAATTACAAGAAAGTCTTTAGCTATGTATACACACATATTTGTGTACATATGTATTTTACACAATTGAGGTCATACAATAGAGTTTTGTACCAGACTTATTTGTCACTAAATATTATATCACACACACATTTCTGTGTCACTAAAAATTCTTTCAAATTGTGGTTTTATTTGTCGTAGTATCCCATCATATGAATGTACCATGATTTATATCCCTATTTACTTATATTGAACATTTACGATATTTCTTATCCTTAATCCCATCTAAGCTGTTCCCTCCATGACAACCAAATCTTGTCACTAAATAATCTCATTTTCAAGCAGTCAATATTCCAAGCAGCAGCTGTATCTTTCCCTCTCATTTCCTGAAATATGTTCTATTTTATGAAAACGTACCATATTCTCACATAAAGGAATCTGTATATACTATATTTATCAATTGTATTAATACCTAAAACTTTACTCTTTGAGTTTCTAGAGACCACTGCTGCTAAATCGTTGCTTCTAGGATTGACTGTTCATTGTAGCTAAGACCTATTTTAACCTGAATTCATAGCAATGTGTCCACAAATTAGGACATTATTCCTGTGGGTAAACAGGATTCATTTCATGACAATCCACTTTATAACCTTATTGTAAAATTCATTACCTTTTATGATAATTTTATATAAATAAAGGTAAAATGATTAAGGAATATATTTTAGGCTTCTCTCAAGTCAAGGTCAAGTTATGGCAAGTTATTCTTCAAGTTATCCTAAGCTAAGGAGCTTAATAAGATTCAGATTTTACAATTTGTAATCATTATTCTTTTTGGTTTTTGTCTGTTTTGTTTCAAGTTTTTATTTATCCTCCAGTTAGTTAATATATAGGGTAATACTACTTTCAGGAGTAGAATTTAGAGGTTCATCACCAACATACAACACCCACTGCTCATCACAGCTGCCTCCTTAATACCCATCACCCATTTAACCCCTCCCCCTGCCTACCCTCATTCTAGCAAACCTCAGTTTGTTCATTATAGTTAAAAGTCTGTTTGATAGAGACGAACCATGAGAGACTATGGACTCTGAGAAATAATCCAAGGGTTTCGGGGTGGGGGGGTTGGAGGATGTGGCAGCCCGGTGATGGGCATTAAGGAGGGCAAGAGTGGTGATGAGCACTGGGTGTTATATGCAAATAATGAATCATGGAACACTACATCAAAAACTAATGATGTACTGTATGGTGACTAACATAATACTAAAAAAAAAAACTGATGGTTTGCTTCTCTCTTTTTTTTCCCCCCTATGTTTCTAATTCTTATTCTTAACTGGCTGACATTCAAATCATAATGCTCCATGACCTCGATGATTTAGATATTGATATTTATATACTATAGGAACTGAGTGATAAAATCATAGTAAGGCTCCTATGACAGTTAGTTTTATATGACAAATTGGCTCGGCTATGATGCCCAGTTATTTGATCAAATCAATCTACATGTTATTGTGAAGATTTTTTTTTTAGAGGTGATTAGCATTTAAATCAGTAGAGTAAAGCTTCTCCACAACGTGGGTGGGCCTCATCCAATTATGAGAAGGCCTTAAAAACAAAAACTGAGGTTTCCCAAAAAATAATTCTCAACACTGCCTGAGTCTCCAGTCTGCTGCCCTGCAGAATTCAGACTCAAGACTATAATATCAACCCTTACCTGAACGCCAGCCTGCCACCTTGCCCTACACATTTCAAATTTGCCAGCCCTCACAATTATATGAGCCAATTCTTCAAAAGCAATCAATCTCTGTCTGTGTGTGTGTGTCTGTGTCTCTGTGTGTCTGTGTGTATGTGTCTCCATCCTACTGATCTGTTTCTCCGGAGAATCCTTACTAACAGAGCTCCCACTCAAAAAAACACTTGGGAAGCACCTATAGTATACATCCAATACTGTGTTAAAAAATATTAAGATGAGGGGTGCCTGGGTGGCTCAGTTGTTAAGTCTCTGCCTTCGGCTCAGGTCATGATCCCAGGGTCCTGGGATCGAGCCCTGCGTCGGGCTCCCTGCTCCGCAGGAGGCCTGCTTCTCCCTCTCCCACTCCCCCTTGCTTGTGTTCCCTCTCTCGCTGTCTCTCTCTCTCTCTGTGTCAAATAAATAAATAAAATCTTTAAAAAAAAAAAAAAGAGGGCGCCTGGGTGGCTCAGTTGGTTAAGCGACTGCCTTCAGCTCAGGTCATGATCTCGGGGTCCTGGGATCGAGCCCCGCATCAGGCTCCCTGCTGGACGGGAAGCCTGCTTCTCCCTCTCCCACTCCCCCTGCTTGTGTTCCCTCTCTCGCTCTGTCTCTCTCTGTCAAATAAATAAATAAAATCTTTTAAAAAAATAAATAAATAAATAAATAAAATAAAATAAAAAAAGAAATATTAAGATGAAAAAATAAAAAAGATAAAATCTTTGCCCCTGACAAGCTTGTGATATTAATAGAGACAAGTATACAGACACTACACAAATAAATATATTTAACATTATTCTCACCTTTATTACAAGAAAAACATCTTGAGAAGGATAAGTGATAGAAAAAATAGCTGATCTTGCCAAGGTGGTAATGGCAGCAGGTGGTACATGGGGACGTAATAATCCTTTCATCTGCTCAGAATTAAGGTCAAAATAAAAGTTTTCTGAAATCTAAAAAAACATTCATATATTAAATTTAAAATCTGTAAATTTTACAAAAATCAAGCATACTCAGTCTTAAAATATTATAGATATTAGAACACTATATTAACATACAGTTTATGATACATTTCAATGACCAACCTTTACATATCTAAATCACACTAAAAAGAAATACACAAACTATTTGGGAAATATACAAGAAACATATTCTAAAGAACTATATCCCTAACTTCTTTGATTAGAAATGTAACCTGTAATAAAGTACACAAAAAAATTATTATAATGAATTACCTCATATTGAGTCTTTAAAAAATTATATATTTTAGCAGTCTGATTTAGCAAATACAAGCTGCTGGAGCAGAGTTCCACTGCAGAAATCTATCATATATTGACAGCAAAAGTCACTGAAAGTACTTAGTTTCTACTACACATTAATTAGGCTTAGAATGTAAATTAAGAAATGTTGAGGGGCGCCTGGGCGGCTCAGTCATTAAGTGTCCGCCTTCAGCTCAGGTCATGATCTCAGAGTCCTGGGATCGAGCCCCACATCAGGCTCCCTGCTCGGCGGGAGGCCTGCTTCTCCCTCTCCCACTCCCCCTGCTTGTGTTCCCTCTCTCGCTGTGTCTCTCTCTGTCAAATAAATAAATAAAATCTTTAAAAAAAAAAAAAAAGAAATGTTGTATGAGGGGCGCCTGGGTGGCTCAGTCATTAAGCATCTGCCTGCGGCTTGGGTCATGATCCCAGGGTCCTGGGATCGAGCCAGGGAAGGCCTCCCTGTTCAGCTGGGAGCTTGCTTCTCCCTCTCCTTCTGCCCCTCCCCCCTGCTCACTCACTTCCCCGCTCTCTCTCTCTCTCAAATAAATAAATCAAATCTTAAAAAAAAAAAAAAAAAAAGAAATGCTGGATGAAACAGCCCTCTGAAAAACTTCTAAGAGTAATAAAGATACAGTAAAACTAAAGCAGTATTTAAGACAAAATATTTCAAGCACATATACGTGATCTTTTAGCTAGTGTGAATTTTAAAATTGCATCAACAAAAATTCCTAATGATTTTAATCCTTTATACATCATTTGCCTAAAATGCTTTTCTTATATTAACTTTTTCTTAAACTAAAAGCTGCTTGCTTCTGCTACTTGCTTCTGGAACCCTTTTCATTAAATAAAAACTAGGTATCAGCTAAACTACTTTATAGTAAGATAATATTTAACAAGTCTCAATTAATTAAATTTCTATCTTCTTTTTATTTATTTTTTTTTTTTTAAGATTTTTTTTTTATTTATTTATTTGAGACAGAGAGAATGAGAGAGAGAGAGCACATGAGAGGGGGAGGGTCAGAGGGAGAAGCAGACTCCCCGCCGAGCAGGGAGCCCGATGTGGGACTCGATCCAGGGACTCCAGGATCATGACCTGAGCCGAAGGCAGTCGCTTAACCAACTGAGCCACCCAGGCGCCCCTCTATCTTCTTTTTAAAAGATAAATGTTTGGGATGCCTGGTGGCTCAGTTGGTTAAGCCTCTGCCTTTAGCTCAGGTCATGATCCCAGGGTCCTGGAATCAAGCCCTGCATTGGGCTCCCTGCTTCTCCCTTGCCCTGCTCCCCTGCTTGTGCTCTCTCTCTCAAATAAATAAATAAAATCTTTTAAAAATAAAAAATAAAATAAAAAAATAAAAGATACATGTTTAACAATTCTAAAAAATACCATCACTTATTTTCTTATAAAACAAATTAAACGGATCCCTGGGTGGCTCAGTCGTTAAGCGTCTGCCTTCAGCTCAGGTCATGATCCCAGGGTCCTGGGACTGAGCCCCGCATCGGGCTCCCTGCTCAGCAGGGAGTCTGCTTCTCCCTCTCCCACTCCCCCTGCTTATATTCCCTCTCTCGCTGTGTCTCTCTCTGTCAAATAAATAAAATCTTAAAAAAAAAAATTAAAACATGTTTCTGAAACCAAGGATTATGACAAAAGATGTTCAAACAATATACTCTTACCTTTTTCTTTTCCTTGACATCATATAAAGCCAAACTTGCAAAAATGGGTTCAATTTCAATTTCAAACCTTTAAGAAGAAAAAAAAAAAAGGAGTTTAACCTTTCTACATCTATGCTACCCCTTCTTTCTGAAACACTTTTCCATGTATATCTTTCAGTCTAAATCAACCATTACCTCCTCTACATAATCCTGTATTTTCAATGTAAAAAAAACTAAGAAACCACGTAAAAAAATTCACAGGAAAATGGGAGCATACAAAATTCCACCACATGGAGAGAACCAAAATTAAAAGTTTCAGGGCCTATCCATCTAGACTTTTGTCTATGTATAAATGCACTTGGTGAATGGATTTTTTTTAAAACATTGTACACTTAGTAGTCTGCTTTTTCAACTTATTATTTTATGGATATATCTCCCTGTCATAAATATTAATCTAACCATGATTTTTAATGCTGGCATAGTAATTTTCATTATATGAATATGCCAAAGTGTATTTTAGAACTGTATGCTTAAATTGAGATGTCTAATTTCACTTCCCAGAACAATGATTTACATACATCAAACATGATATGTAACATTAGGTTAACTAAAACTCTAGAGCAGTGGTTCTCAACAAAGGACAATTTTCCCCCAAGGGGACATTTGGCAATGTCTGGAGACATTTTATTATTTTTTTATTTTTTAAAGATTTTAATTATTTATTTATTTATTTGGCAGAGAGAGAAACAGTGAGAGAGGGAACACAAGCAGGGGGAGTGGGAGAGGGAGAAGCAGCCTTCCCGCGGAGCAGGGAGCCCGATGTGGGGCTCGATCCCAGGACCCTGGGATCATGACCTGAGCCGAAGGCAGATGCTTAACAACTGAGCCACCCAGGCGCCCCTATCTGGAGACATTTTAAATTATCATTACTGCAGGAGTATTACTGGTATTTCGTGAATAGAGGCTAGGGCTGTGGCTAAACATTCTGCATTGTATAGGAGAGCCCCTGACAAAAAAGAATTATCCAGACAAAAAAGTCAATAGTGCCAAGGTTAAAAAAAACCCTGTTCTACACTGCTCATTTTTTTTATCCTAAGAGTATTATCAAAGTCCTTGCAGGAGATAACATACTCGCATTGGGTTAAGAGTTTAATGAAGGGTGGGTGATTCACAAAGATTGGACAAGATTTAGGAAGAATAACTACAGAGAGTACAATTCTCTGGGGACAACAATAGCAGGGAGTCACTACCAAACCTTGACCTAAAGGAGACCTTGGAAGTGGTAAACCAAAATTTAGAAAGAAAAGATATATAAGGGCCTTTCACAGAAACAGTGGCCTTGGGAGAAGGAGGCAACCAATCAACATGACCTAACAGGGAATGAGTAAAGGAAATAAATACCCCTGATTTCACACTCTTCTACCCTCTGACTTCTGCTGATGCCTCTTTTAGCAGGACTCAACCCAGAAACCAAAAGAATAAGGATTTTGGTAATACCGTCTACACAGCTCAAACTCTACAAAGCCTACTCTGCAACCTCTGTAACACCTGTTACTGTCACTCTCTCGGACTCTATGACTCCAGGGGGTATGTGGTATCACACTGGACTTTTAATATGCATCTTTTCATATATTTATGACCACATAGGTATCCTCTTTTGGACCATTTTTCTATTTCATATTTGCCATTTTCCTCATTAATTTATACTTCTTTATGAATTCTGTATATGGACACTTTGTCAAATGAATGTATTGAAAATATCTGCCCCCTCTGTATGACAGAGAAAGAAAGAGAAACAGAGAGAAACAGATATCCAACTGTCCTGCCAATTTATCGAAAAGATTACCTTTCCCCACTGTCTATACAGTTGTCTCCCCTTATCTGCAAAAAATGTTCCAAGACCCCCATGGATACCTGAAATCTTGTGGACAGTACTGAAAATTATATATACTATGTTTTTTTCCAATATATATACAACCAGTGATAAGGCTTACTTTATACTTTAGGCACAGTAAAAGATTAACAACAATAACTAATAAAAAAATAGAACATACTGTAATAAAAGATTTGTGAATGTGGTCTCTCTCTCTCTCTCTCAAAATGTCTTATTGTACTATACTCACCCTGCTTTTCTTTACGATGATATGAGAGGATAAAATGCCTATGTATGAGATAAAGTGAAGGGAATGACACAGGCTTCCACGTAGGGTTAGGCTACTATTGACCTTTTGACAATACATCAGAAGGATCATCATCTGCTTCTGGACAGCAACTGACCACTGGTAACTGGATCCATGGATAAGAGGGAGACTACTGTCGTACCATTTTAATAGTAAATCAAAAATCCATGAACATATAGGTCTATATCTAGCTCTATTCCATTGGATGGTTTATTGAATTATGTGTACATGCAACACTGTCTTAATTATGTAGCTTTGTATTAAGTCTTGATACCTAGTTTATTTCATAAAGTGCTTCAAAACTGCCCTGCCTCCATTTGGCCCTTTGCATTTTCGTATAAATTTTAAATTCAGATAAAAATAAGCAAAAATGGACCAAAGGTAAGAGAAATGTTCATTCCTTACTGAGAAAATTAAAATCCCATTTTGTAATTTAGCACCATAAAATTCATGTATAATAACTTTTTTTATGATAGTTTGGAAACAGTATTTAAAGATCCATATTGTTAGTATTGATGAACAAAGGCAGGAAATCCTGTGGAAAAAACCAGTGTGTTTCACATTAAGAAAGGCTCCTCCTAACGCATGACAAGAATTTTTTAAATGAGATACATAATTTGATTTTTTTTTTTTTTTAATGTTTCAAAGGCTCTTCCATTATACAAAGGACTGCCATGGTGGTTGCTTTTTTCTTTTTTATCTTTTCTTTTTCAATGTATACTCCTCATATATTCAGCATATAATTTGAGACAGAAAATTCAAAAAAAGCATACCATATTACTCCCGTGCAACCAAACATATGCATGCTTGAGTTTGTCAAGAAATACTATTTGAGGGGCACCTGGGTGGCTCAGTCAGTTGGGTGTCTGCCTTCGGCTCAGGTCATGATCCCTGGTCCCGGGATTGAGCCCCGCATCGGGCTCCCTGCTCAGCAGGGAGTCTGCTTCTCCCTCCCCCTGCTCTTGTGCACTTGTGCTCTCTCTCTCTCCTCTCTCTTTCCCTCTCAAATAAATAAAATCTTTTTAAAAAAATTAAAAAAGAAAAAATAATACTATTTGAGCATTAGATACTCAGTGGCTACTAAGCTGCAAAAAGGTTTTTTTCTTTTCCACTATAAGTGCTCATTTATTTGAAGTGCTGAGAATTCTGAAATATCCAAAAAAAAAGCAATTTTTAATCATTCAGAGGCCTATGAAAAAACACAACTAACAAAATATTGGCTTATTTCTTTTAGGCTTTTTTTTCTTTTAGTGGGGTGTTTGTTTTTTTTTTTTCCTCCGAGAGGGCGCACTGTTTGTGGAAGCAATACAATACCATTCAATGTGGGGAATGGATGGAGCAAGCTCCCATTCCACGTCCTAGTTCCAAAAATTCATTTAATATACTGTCCTTGGCTAGAGGATGCATCAGATATTAAACTGTTAAGAAGAGATTTTAGTGGGGTGTATTTTAACACGTTTGCTTTCATACAATTTTCATAATACAGTTTTGAACATTTTATCAACATGTATTGACCCTCTATCATGACTTATGGTCAATTTTGTCTGATAATTATATCACTACAAATCTGGAATTACATTGTTGCCTTGGAGTTTTCTGAACCACACAGATAGTACATAAGCTTATGGTTATGAACTCAAGAGCAGTTACTCTTTTGGGGTTTTTTTCCTGTTTCATATCTAAGATTTTCCCTGCTAGAGCCAAAGTCATAACAGATAAATATCCCTACCACCTAGAATACTACTTGTACAAAATCTGCTGTTAGGCACTTAATACAAGAGTCTGTTCCACCTGTTTGAGTGCAAGCTCTTTCTCTTATAGAGTCCATTAAAACAGGGTTGGGAAACAGCCCCAATGTAAAAATTCGCTATAGAGTGCTTACCCCTATGGAAAGATTTCTTAGCATTTCTAGGCTCCCAAGAAATTCTTAGTTTTGTAACAGCTAACCATGCCTGGGTAGGGTTTCCTTGAATGTCTAGACCACTTTATTGCTGACTCACAGTCTTCTTAATATTAGAAACAATTTTCTCATGCAGGATAAAGGGAAGGTTATTCTTGGAAAACAAAATGTAAGAAAACTTATTTTCATAAATGTATCAGTTTCTGTAATTGATAACAAAAATAAAACTATCATTTCTGACCCTTTCTGAAATCACAATGTGACTAAGTTCTTCCTTACTTTAAACCTGGATTTTTCTTATGATAGAGAAATCATATATATATAATTCTAGGTCCAGAATTTTCAACAAAAGCTGACCAAACTAAAACTAAAGAATGCAAAATGATGTGAAAATCCATTCTATATTTTATTTCTTTAAGGGAGAAATAATAAATTTAAAACTTTATTAGTCAGTAAGATCGTAAGTATAAAACCAAAATGAGGGGCACCTGGGTGGCTCAGTAGGTTAAACGTCTGCCTTTGGCTCAGGTCATGATCCCAGGGTTCTGGGATTGAGCCCTGCACTGGGCTCCCTGCTCAGCAGGGAGCCTGCTTCTCCCTCTCCCACTCCCACTGCTTGTGTTCCCTCTCTCGCTGTCTCTCTGTCAAATAAATAAAATCTTAAAAAAACACACACACACACGGGGCACCTGGGTGGCTCACTCGTTAAGCGTCTGCCTTTGGGTCAGGTCATGATCCCAGGGTCCTGGGATCAAGCCCCACACTGGGCTCCCTGCTCGGCGGGAAGCCTGCTTCTCCCTCTCCCACTCCCCCTGCTTGTGTTCCTGCTCTTGCTGTGTCTCTCTCTGTCAAATAAATAAATAAAATCTTTAAAAAACAAAACAAAACACAATGAGATGCCTCACATCCACTCTCAACAAAAAATAGATAATAAAAAGTGTTGGCAAGAATGTAGACAAGTTAGAAGCCCTGTATTTGCTAGTGGAAATGTAAAATTGTGCAGCTGCTTTGGGAAACAGGCAATTCCTCCAAAATTTAAACATGGAGTTACCAAATCAACCACAATTCTTTTTTTTTTTTTTAATATTTTATTTATTTATTTGACACAGAGTGAGACAGCGAGAGCAGGAACACAAGCAGGGGGAGTGGGAGAGGGAGAAGCAGGCTTCCCGCCAAGCAGGGAGCCCGATGTGGGACTCGATCCCAGGACCCTGGGATCATGACCTGAGTCGAAGGCAGATGCTTAACGACTGAGCCACCCAGGCGCCCCACCAAATCAACCACAATTCTAATCATAGGTATATACCCAAGAGAAATGAAAACATATGCTTGTACTGCTAAAACAGTGGAAACAACCCAAATGGTCATCAACTGATGAATGGATAAACAAAATATTGTGTATCCATCCAATGAAATATCACTCAGCCACAAAAAGAAATCAAGTACTGATACATGCCACAACATAGATACACCTTGAAAACATTATACTAAGTGAAAGAAGCCACAAAAAGAAACACATATTGTATTACTCCATTACTGGGAAATGATCAGAATAAACAAATCTATATAGCAGAAGACAGATCAGTGGTTGCCGACGGTGGAAGACTTGGGGAAAAAAGTGAAAAGTAATGGATATGGGATTTCTTTTTGGGATGATGAAAATGTTCTAAAACTGTTGATATTGCACAAATCTGTGAATATACTAAAACCTACTGAATTGAATCCTGGGTGAATCCACTGGTGAACTATCCTGGCTCTACTTTGGGTGAACTGCATAATATGTGATTATATTTCAATAAAGCTGTTATTTTTTAAAAAGTGGAAACAACACATGCTCATCAACTGATAAATGGATAAACAAAATGAGCTGTATTCACAGTATAATATTATTAGCCATATCAAAGAACAAAGTATTGATATATACAACATAAACCTTGAAAACATTATGCTATGTGGAAGAAGCCAGACACAAGGACCACATATTATATAATTCCATTTCATGAATTATACAGAATAGGGAAACTTAAAGAAACCTAAAGCAAATTAGTGGTTGTCAAGAGCTGAAAGAATAGGGAGTGACCACTAAGGGTACTTTTATGAACTGAATTTTGTCCCCTGAAAATTTATATGTTGCAGTCCTAATCCCCAATGTGACATTTAGAGATAGAACTTTAAGTAGATAACTAAGGTTAAATGAGACCATAAAACTGAGACCCTAAGACAAAAAGAGTAGTGTCTTTATAAAAAGAGAAAGAGACCCCAGAGACCTCTCTCTCTTCATGCGGGAACAAGGAAAGGCTATGTGAGCGTACAACAAGAAGGTGGCCATCTGCAAGCCAGAAAGAGAGGCCTCATCAGAAACCACTCCTACCAACACCTTGATCCTCAACTTCCAGTCTCCAGAACTGTAAGAAAATAAATTTCTGCTGTTTACACCACCCAGTCTAGGGTATTTTGTTATGGCAGTCTGAGTAGACTACTACAGGTATGGAGTTTCTCTCTGGGGTGAAGACTATGTTCCAGAATTAGTCACAGTAATGTTATACAACTTGGAATATACTAAAAACCACTGACTTAAGCCTTCTGGGGAAGATGATGGAGTAGGAAGACCCTAAGCTTTACCTCTTCCCACAGATACAACTAGATAACACCCATATAAGTGTAAATAAACCAGAAAACAACCCAAAGACTGGCAGAACAGACTCTCCACAGCTAAACGTAGAGAAGAGGCCACATAAAGAATGTAGGAAGGGCAGAGACGAGGTCAGGAGCTAAATGGGTCTGCAGGAGGGAGGAAAACAATAGGCACAGAAAGTGGAGGAAAAAACAGACCATCAGAACAGGCACCGGGAACCTGCAGGGGTAAGACGAATCCCCATTTGGCTTTGAAAATCAGAAGGGCCAAATTTCACCAGTTCTTACCATCAGTGGGGTTTAACACCTGGACTTTAAAAATCAGCAGTTAGGCTTTGGGAGAGCCAGGAAGATAAAAGGAAACTGAGTCCCCGCCTTTAAAGAAACAGCACAACAAACAGTCCTTTAGATTTTTCTCTTTTAACATAGATTTATTTATTTATTTATTTATTTATTTATTTGAGAGAGAAAGCATGCATGCATGGGGGGTGAGGGGGCACAGAGGGAAAGGGAGAAAAAAACTTAAGCAGATTCCGCCCGGAGTGCAGAGCTGGACTCAGGGCTTGATCCCATGACCCTGAGATCAAGACCTGAGCCGAAACCAAGAGTCGGTTGCTTAACTTACTGCTACACCCAGGCGCCCCAGACCCTCAGATTTTACAGCATAGATGGAGCAGTTTGAAAAATTTCTGGTGTATGGGGCGCCTGGGTGGCTCAGCTGGTTAAGCGTCTGCCTTCAGCTCAGATCATGATCCCAGTGTTCTGGGATGGAGCCCCGCATCGGGCTCCCTGCTCAGCAGGGAGTCTGTTTCTCCCTCTCCCTCTGCCCCTCCCTCCCGCTCATGCTCTCTTTCTCGCTTGCTCTCTCAAATAAATAAAATCTTCAAAAATAAATTTAAAAATAACCTTTAAAAAAAAAGGAAAAGAAAAATTTCTGGTGTATACAGAAAGGAAATTTGTTTACTAATCTCAGAGCATGTGCCGGAGGAACAGGGATCATTGAAAGACCTCTCCAGGAACAAAGAAGCTAGTGGGTGCCATTTCCCTCTCCACCCCCCAGCCTAGATACCTACAGGAACCAGCACAGCTCCAACTGTCCACCTAACTTGCTAACAGCACACCGTGCCTCTTCATTCTCCTGCAGACCTGCCCTCTGCAATATGCCCTTGACCAGAAACCATCCAAAGCAATGCCATAAGCCTGGCAGTGTGCAAGCAGCCCCAACAGGGGCCAGGACCACTCCAAAGTAACTCCTACCCTAGGGAAAGGGAAAGATAACCACACACATCAATCCCACTGTGCCCAAGCAGTGGGCTAGGGGCAGACAGCTGATCTGACTGCAGGCCTCAACCACCAAGGAAAGTTTCTCGGGAGACAACACAGGGAAAGTGCCCTGCAGTTCAGTGCTACTACATCTCTGGCAAATGCCTGGTCTTACTTAGCTTAAGCCCAAGGCAGCCTCAGACCATCCGACTAATAACACAGGGACCGAACCCTGCCCACAACAGGCAAAGAGAGCCATTGCAGATAACTGGACTGAGGGCAAAAGCAGCTCAGCCATGACAGCAGGACACATGCATCACATATAGGAGACCTCCTGAATCACTGGGTTCTGGTGAACAGGAGACAATGCACTGCAGGGCACTACAGGACCTCTTCTTCTTAAGCCACTACTTTCAAGAGTAGGAGACGTAGCTGACGTTCCTAACACAGACATAGATACAAAGAGTTAGACAAAATGAGACACAGGAATATGTACCAAATGAAATAATCAGGACAAAATCACAGCAAGAGAACTAAACAAAAATGAGATAAGTAATACATCCAATAGAGAATTTAAAGTAATGGTCATAAAGATATTCATGGGACTCGAGAAAAGAGGGGAGGACCTCAGTGAGACACAACAAAGAGAGAGAAAACATAAAAAAAAAAAAAAATGAATCAAAGACAAAGAACTCAGTAACTGAACTTAAAAATACACTAGATGGGATAAATAGTAGACTAGAGGAAGCAGAAGAAGGGATCAGTGACCTGGAGAACAGAGTAATGGAAAGCAATCAAGCTGAATAAAAGAGAGGAAAAAAAATAATAAAAAATGAAAAGAAATTTACAGAACTCAGTGACACCATCAAGCATAGTAACATTCGCATCATAGGGATCCCAGAAGGAGAAGAGAAAGGAAAGGGGGCAGAAAATGTATTCAAAGAAATAATAGCTGAAACCTTCCCAAACGTGGGGAAGGAAACAGAAATCTAAATCAAGGAGGCACAGAGAAGCACCAAGAAAACCAACCGCAGGAGGTCCACACCAAGACACAGAGTAATTAAAATGGAAAAGGTACTGACAGAGAATTTTAAAAGCAGCAAGAGAAAAAAAAACAGTTACATACAAGAAAAAACCCATAAGACTATCAGCTGATTTTTTAGCAGAAACTTTGCAGGCCAGAAGTGAGTAGCATGATATATTCAAAGTGCTAAAAGAAAAAAACCTGCAGCCAAGAATATTTTATCCAGCAAGGCTATCATTCAGAATAGAATGAGAGTAAAGAGGTTCCCAGACAAACAAAAGTTAAAAGAATTCATGACCACTAAACTAGCCCTACAAGAAATGTTAAGGGTGATGCTTAGAGTGGAAAGGAAAGACCATAAGCAGGAGTAAGAAAAGAAGGAAGCACAAAAACAGTAAAATTAAGTACATCTGTAAAAGTCAGGCAAGAGATTCACAAAATAAAAAGATGTAAAGTATGATACCATATACCTAAAATCTGGGGGTGGGGGGGACTAAAGAATGGATTCAAACTTAAGTAACCATCAACTTAATATGGACTGCTTATGCATAAGATGTTATACACAAACTTAACTGTAACCACACATTAAAAACCAGTAATAGATATGCAAAAAATAAAGAGAAAGGAATCCAAGTATATCACTAAAGAAAGCCAGAAAATCATGAGAGATGTGAACAAAAGGGGAGCCTGAGTGGCTCAGCTGGTTATGCAATCAACTCATGATTTCGGCTCAGGTCATGACCTCAGGGTCATGAGATCAAGCACAAGCTGGGCTCCATGCTCAGTGCAGAGTCCGCTTGAGATTTTTCTCTCTCTCTCGCCCTCTGCCCCTCCCCCAACTCATGCATGCTCTCTCTCTCTCTCTCTCAAATAAATAAATCTTTACCCAAAAAAAGAAGTGAGCAAGAAAAGAAACAGAGAGAATATAATGCTAAGTGAAATAACTCAGTGAAAGACAAAAACCAAACGACTTCAATTATATGTGGAATTTAAAAAACAAAACAAACAACAACAACAAAAAGACACAAACCAAAAAACAGACTTAACTGTAGAGAACAAACTGATAGTTACCAGAGGGGTGGTGGGTTGGCGGATGGGTGAAATAGGTGAAGGGGATTAAGAGTACACTTACCATGATGAGCACTGAGTAATACACAGAATTACTGAATCACTATATTGTACACCCGAAAATAATACAATGCCATTTGTTAACTATACTAGAATTAAAATTTTAATAAGAAATAAGTAAACCACTGACTTTTAAAAGGGTGAATTTTATACAGAAATTATATCATAATAACTGATATTAGCTGTCCTGATATTCAAAAGACTCAATGCACTAAAGCACTAACAGGTGTCTAGATAAATCTAACTAAATATGTAATACCTTAACTTTCAAAGGAAGGAAAATGTCCAAGTTATCCAGACACAGAAGTGGTCTATCCCTATGAGTTGCTGCTTTTAGAAAGTTCTATGGATTGAAACTTCCTTTATCTTTAGTCAGAACTAGTAATTAACTTCAAATCACTTTGATGATGTTAGATCAGAAGCCATTTAACTTTTTACATAAAGAAATATATACTTAAAAATCTTAAAAAAAAAAACACAAAGCCTACTATGTAACAAATGTATAATCATCTCTTAAGGGAAAAGCTACTTTGCCTTTATATTCCCCAAGCCAAGTACAGCATCTGGTAAACACGAGATACTTAGGAAATGCCTTTCGGGGCACCTGGGTGGCTCAGTCGGTTAAGCGTCTGCCTTAGGCTGAGGTCATGATCCCAGGACCCTGGGATCAAGCCCCACGTCGGGCTCCTTGCTCAGTGGAGAGCCTGCTTCTCCCTCTCCCTCTGCCTGCCACTCCCCCTGCTTGTGCTCTCTCTCTCTCTGACAAATAAACAAATAAAATCTTAAAAAAAAAAAAAAAAAAAAAAAGGAAATGCTTTCAAGTTTTATATATAGCTGTGACAAAGAGTCATCTCCACCTGTGAGCCAAAAATGCTCTTAAGCTCAGCTTCATACAACAGTTTTAATGCTTAGGGGCATTTAAAATTATGTATAGGGGGGCCAGGGTGGCTCAGTCATTAAGCATCTGCCTTTGGCTCAGGTCATGATCCCAGGGTCCTGGGATCGAGCCCCGCAGCGGGCTCCCTGCTCAGTGGGAAGCCTGCTTCTCCCTCTCCCTCTGACACTCCCCCTGCTGTGTTCCCTCTCTCGCTGTGTCTTTCTCTGTCAAATAAATAAATTAAATCTTTTAAAAAAATAAATGAATAGGGGTGCCTGGGTGGCTCAGTCATTAAGCGTCTGCCTTCGGCTCGGGTCATGATCCCAGGGTCCTGGGATCAAGCCCCACATCAGGCTCCCTGCTCTGCGGGAAGCCTGCTTCTCCCTCTCCCATTCCCCCTGCTTGTGTTCCCTCTCTCGCTGTCTCTCTCTCTCTCTCTCTCTGTCAAAATAAATAAATAAAATCTTTTTACATAAATAAATAAATAAATGAAATTATGTACAGAAGAACAATACTTCTCAAATGGACACAAATACAAGCATAAAATCTACTAGGATTTTGTCATACTAATACTCAAAATATTTTTTGAAAAATAAAAGTTATACAATAAACAAATACTTACTTGAGTGATAAACATTTTACAAGAAGTCTCTGACCAAAGTGCTCTTTGGGCACATCAGGAACACTAAGTCGTTCTATTGGCTCCTCCTACAAATTGACAAGCAGCGTTAAAATGAACATTCTTACCATATTTCAACTCTTTATAATTTTTTAAGTACTTATTTTATTAATCTAATACTTTTGAGTCTTCACAGCTGAGTACAGAAAACAAGGACCGATTTACGCTCAAACAGAAGTCATTAGATCCTAAGTGTGCTCAACTCATAGAAGTTACACTTGGTTATATATTAAATATATTCACTCAAAAAGTGTATTTCATTTACTAAAAATTATACCTATGTTTCAGTTAAGTTTTATTCCCTATATTATTATACTATATACAATACTCCCAAAATACTTATTTTAATAATCATCTACTTCTTTATATCTAAATATCGATACCTCATCTGGTGACGGATGCAGACCAAAGAGTTCCTTGTGGCGGTTCGATTTCCTTTGGTCATCATTCTGACGGTCTATTTCTTCATTGGGAGTGCGATCAAGCAAGTTGGGAAGCAAAGCATCAGGAAGTGAATTTTTCAAGTCAAAAATACTGCATGCCCAGCTACCCCTTGGAGTATCATCTATTGACATTGAACGTCTTTTAAGATCATCCTGTCATGCAAAACATTAAACATAAATATATTTATTTAATAAAGAAATAAAAAAATAAACTACTTTAAAATAATTTCTTTTAGACATTTAAAAATAAAGGTATTACTTGCTCATCCTGGTAGTTGTTGCCATCTGGAGCTTCATCGGATTCAAAGACCTGTTTTGGCAAACCTTTTTGCCTTTCTTTCTGTTTATCTAATGTATTAGGATTAAATCCTGTTCCCAGTTTATGATACCTATTCAAAATAAAATAGTTAAGTAAATGTCAGTTTTGGAAATTTTTCATTTTCATCATTATGTAACAAGCCAACTGTTCTCTGTATTATTTCTTTACATTAATAAGGATACATTCCAGCAGTTTTGATTATGTTAAACATTTAACCAGAAGTTTAAGAAGACTTCCGTTCAAAGTTCCTTTACTCCAAATAGAGAGCAGATTAGGACATTCCAAAAGTAAATCATAGTCTTCTTTCCACGACAACCATGTATATATAACTTAAGTTGTACTTCCAATTCAGATAATATTTTTTCTTTGCAGTAAAAAGAAAGGATGGGAAGCCAGGCTAAAGAACAAAATGAGAGAGTAGAAAATATATACTGCATTCATAACAATGTAAATTTTTAAAAGGCAGAAAAATATAAAGCATTGAATCTCAAAATTTCAAATAGCCAAATAAAGTTCCTATATGTCATTACGTATAAACGATCTGAAACAAGCTAAAGCTGCAGACTCTTAAAAGGAAAAACTGCAAGATCTACACCATTGTATACATCTATTAGTTAACATGTATTGCTACATAATATATATATTAGACTTAGAATAACTCTTAAACTAATGTAACCTTCTTTCCTAACAACCCAATATCCAAGAGCATTAAGCAGACACTAAGATCAAAGAGCAATTACTGTTCCATACCTCATATAGTCAAACTGGGGAAAATTTTAATTGGAGCAAAAACAATTATGATTACCAGAGGATGATATGGTTCTTGCCACTAGTGAATTTATGAAACAGTAAAGAATCACACGTGATATGAATCATTCATATTGTGTCTTGTTGCTAAAGATATTAAAATAGCAGCTACATGATGTTCATATCCCAGTATAATCACAAAATAAAAGAAAGCATTTTTCTTTGAAAGAACTAAAAAAAAGATACTCAATACAGTAACATGAAAGGTTTTATTCAAAAACAGATGCTTTAATCTTTCATAAAATGCTTTAAGTTCCTTAATTTGTAAAGTTGCTTGTCTAAGCTGCTCTAATAAACCAGAAATGTGTTGCATTCTACCTCCTTTATGTCCTAAAATATTGACAGTATAAAATTCACAAGAACTGAGAAGAATGACATGATTCATGATCAATATTCTTCTAAATTATCACTCTGACCTCTAGCTGGTTGCCATAAGGCTCTCTATCCAACCCCACACACAGACCACCATTGCTAGGACCTCATATCTCGGCTCTGTCCCTCATTTATTCTATTCCGGCCACACTGACCTCTTTGCTATTCCTTGAATATTCCTAGCATGCTTCCAGTATGCAGCGTTTGCATGTGCTATTCTTCCCTCTGCCTAATAATATCTTCCGCCAGATATCCAGAGGGCTCACTCCCTTACTTCCTTCGGGTCTTTGCTCAAATTCACCTTATCAGTTAAGTCTCTTCTGATTAGTTTACAAAGTAGGAAATTTAGCCACTCTTCTTGGCTCTCCCTATCCTTCTCACCCTACTTTTTTTTTTTTTCCATAAGAGTTACCTCCACCATACCTATTAATATTTATCTGTGTTTGTTTATTGTCCATTGCCCTCATCCCCAACTAGAAAGTAAGCTCCATGAGGGCAGGGAATTGTTGACTGCCATATCATCACTGCTTAGCATAGCGCCTGGCACATAACAGATTCTGAGTAAGTATTTGTTGAATGAATAAATAAATGAAGTACTTTCTGTCCCTTTATGCTTCTGTGCTGAATTATAGACGAATGGTGTGGTTTCATCTTATGGTATAGTATTCCACTCCTCAGTCACGTCCACTCCGCCATTAAGCCCATCTGCTGAGTTTTTAATATTTTTTCACTGAATAAAATATTAATTTCCAAAGATAACTCATTGATTTTCATATGTCTACCATATCCTTTCATATATCCTTGAGGATATTAATTATACTTACGGGTTTTGATCTGTATTCTAACTACTTCCAACTTTAAATTGTTCCGTTATTTAGAGATTGATAATTCTCTTTGAAGCATGCTGGTTTTCATCAAATAGTTGTCAATTCTGGATTATGTGCTCATTTTTAAATCTGTAAGCCCATATCCGCCTGAAAACACTGTATCTGTTCAGCTCAGCCCGTATCTGGCGGTTGTAGAGAAGAGGCAATCATGCTGTCAGGCAGAATCTGCCAGTATCCACTCTTCTGGGTATGAGAGGCTCCTTCTTCTTCCAAGGCATGCCCACCCTGAGCACTATATTATCAGCTCAAGCCCCCAAAATCACTGCTCTAAAAAAAGACATAGATCTCTCTGCAGGCACTCCTGTGCAAACATGGTACAGGGGTCAAAGTAACCAAATGTCCAACAGTACCCCAGGTCCCCCTTCCATTGCCTGAATTTACTACTTCTGAGCTTACAACCCTACTGAGGTTTATACATATATCTTCTCTTTAGATTATTTTGTACTGTGGTTTTCTCTTATGTTCCAATTGCACCCTATCTTCTATCTTCCAGGGATACTTTAAAACCTGTAGCCCAACAAAAGTGCCCCTTTTCTCATTTACTACTACACATAATAAACAAAATAATATCTGACGTAACAGAAAAAATTTAAGCATTAGAACCCGATGTCCCTAGGTTCTAATCCAGGCTATCCCACTTTCTGGCTGTGGGACCTCAAAGACATTACTTAACTACTCTGAGCCTGAGCTATGTCATCTGTTGGAACCTTAAGATGGAACTGAGATGAGTGTCAAGTGCCCAATAAAATGCTCAATACACAGTAAGTACCCAAAAATATTAACTACCTTACCCTCTTGCCTAAACCAAGGTCAGCAACCCCATAATGAGAGTTAAGTAGCAGACTCCATGATTCTGAGATTAATGTTTTACAACTAATCTCTTTATATTAAGATTTCTAATTAGAAGTTTCCAACATACATGTATAGAGATAAAGACTTCTGAGTTATCCGACAGAGGGACAGTTTTCTTCAGTAATGTCTAAAATCTACCTATTGGAATACTTATCAAAGTGGTAAGTTCATAAAAACAGCTCTTCTTTATAAAGGGTAGCAGACTGTGCTTTTATTAGGTCACACTAAAACTAAAAAGCATGTCAGCAGTATCCCCAAGTGATGCTTAGCACAATATTAAACCCAGTGAAATAAGACAGCAACCATAGGGGCAAAACAATAAGCCAAGGATACAAGACCATTGCAAGTACAATTTAGCACAGATAACTTCAGTTTCTGAAAACTATGTCATAACAGAATTCTCCCCTACCTCGGACATTTATTTTTCCTTTAGAAAAATAAAATAAGGCTAAGAATTTTCAGGATGAAGACTCTTCATTATGCAAATTAAAATTAGCAAAGGAAACTTAACTTTTTTTTCTTAACCTGATTTGATATCTCAAACACCATCCATTAGAAAAATAAATTTTGGGGGCGCCTGGGTGGCTCAGTTGGTTAAGCGACTGCCTTCGGCTCAGGTCATGATCCTGGAGTCCCGGGATCGAGTCCCGCATCAGGCTACCTGCTCAGCAGGGAGTCTGCTTCTCCCTCTCCCCCCTCTTGTGCTCTTTCTCTCTCTCACTCTCTCTCTCAAATAAATAAATAAAATCTTTAAAATAAATAAATAAATAAATAAATAAATTTTGTGGGGCGCCTGGGTGGCTCAGATGGTTAAGTGTCTGCCTTCGGCTCAGGTCATGATCCCAGGGTCCTGGGATCGAGTCCCATATTGGGCTCCTGGCTCAGCGGGGAGCCTGCTTCTCCCTCTCCCTCTGCCCCTCCCCCTGCTCATGCTCTCTCTCTCTCTTTATCTGTGTCTCAAATGAATAAAATCTTAAAAAAAAAAAAAGAAAGAAAAGAAATTTTGTGGTAGAACAAAACATTATTTTTAAAAAATATTTACCTGATTCGATATACTGGTCAAGGACCTATAAATATTTAGTTAGTTAATAAAGGGTGGGGACCTTTCAAACAGCTTGATCTGGAAAGCTGGCTATTCAATTTAACTTAATCATTTAAGTTTCAATAAACTGGATTCTTTTTGAGAAATGCAAATTATTCATCAATACCTACCCATGATTTCCCAGAAGAGTTAGACCATAAATTATTATAATTACATATTATTAGTTATTAATGATCTATGCTAATATAGAAATACTACTGATAAACCTATTATTTTATACAGAAAGTTAAGTGATGTAGGCCACAGTAATTGCAGAACTCCTAAGGAGAAAATATCTACATAAAAAAGGTTCTTCTTTTGTTTCTTCAGCTATTTTTTTAAATGAATGTTCAGGTCTCATAATTATTATTAATCTACCTTAATCCATTTATAGATCCTACTCAGCATTTCTTAATGTTATAATAAACCTATGACTTACTTTCTGATCACGACTGCCCAGTCCTCTGTATAACTTCTTATACAATCTCTAACATGTGGATCCATTTCACTAGTTTAAAAAAGAAAATAAATTTGTAATTTAGTAAGGAAAGCACTGATGTTTGTGAATTTGGTTGCTTCAGTTCTTGTTCATATAATAGGAAACAATACTACCACAAGAAATAGGATCTAAACAGAATCAAGGAAGGTAGCCTTTCCATAGTTAAACTTAAACCAAAAATATGTAAATGTCGCCTTACCTTTCTTCAGGTACAGCTGACACCAGGGTTCTGCAGTCCCTGGGACTATAAACAACTTCGATATCATCTGGAGGGAACTCAATCAAATCTCTTAAAGGCCCAGAATCCACAGCTAAAGGATGAGTAACGAGGTATTCTTCCAAATCCACTGGGTCCACTGCTTCAGTAAGGGGCACCTTTATAAAGAGGGGTGGGTATGAGAGGTAGGTAGAAAGGGAGAGGTGGATATAAAAATTTTAAAACTTGCAAAGGAAATTTATTGTTTTTAAAAAATACATGTTTTTAACCTAGTTATTTCTAAAATGTCAGGAGCGATTCAGCCAGATGCACTAAAGAAACAAGGTGTTGGCCTTCTATTTTTTTTTTTTTTTAAGATTTTATTTATTTTTGACAGAGAGAGAGAGTGTGCAAGCAGGGGAAACAGCAGGCAGAGGGAGAGGGAGAAGCAGGCTCCCTGCAGGGAGCCCGATGTGGGGCTTGATCCCAGGGCCCTGGAATCATGACCTGAGCCAAAGGCAGACGCTTAACCGTCTGAGCCACCTAGGCGCCCCGGTGTTGGCCTTCTTATACTTGTTTATACTTTTGGGTCAATACTTTAATCTTCTCGCTTAGACTTTGTCCATTCTCCTCACATAAAATCAGTAATGATAATTAACAGTTTTAGAATACTTTACGATGACAACATGCTCATTGGAAGGATTCTTTTTTTCTTTTTTGTATCTTTGGGATTGTCGCTGCTAAGTTTATAAGGAGCGCTTTTACTTTATTTGTTCTTACAAATAAAGTATTCTAGTAAAAATATATAACCAGTCTGTAGTAGGCTGAAAACGGCCCTCCAAAGATCTCCACATCCCAACCCATGGACCTTATATGGCAAAATAAACAAATAAATACAAATAAAAGAGTATTTGAAGATATGATTAAGGATCTTAAAATGGGGACATTATCCTGGATTATATGAGTGGGTCCTAAGTGCAAGTGCAATCATATATATCCTCATATGGAAACATAGGGAATTTGGGGCACACAGAGGATAAAGCCATATGAAGACACAGCAAAGAGAAATTTAAAGATTCTGGCCTTAAAGACAGAACTGATACGGCCTCAAGCAGCCACCAGATCTGGACGAGGCAAGGAACTGATTCTGAAAGGAGTCTCTGAAGGGAGTGTAACCTCACCAAAACCTTGACTTCTGCCCACTGATATCAGACTCTGGACTCCAGCACTGTGAGAGAATAAATTCCTGTTGTTTTAAGCCACACAGTTTGTGGTAATTTGTTCCAGCAGCCACAGGAAAGTAATACACAAAGTCTATTAAAAGTATCTATTAGCAGTAATAGAATATTCACAGAATTCCTTAGCCAAGCTGAAATTATACATTTTAATAAGATACCTTACTTCTTACTAACATGAGAAAAAATATTAAGCAAAACTGTGAAGAATTATATAACAAATGTGCAGTTGTGGACCAATGAAAATAAGAACATGCAATTTCTCAAGATGTCAACTGGGTAAAAACACTGAGACTTGCACGTACGTGTTACGAAATAGAAGGTGCTTTAATCTATGATGCTTTGAACTGAACAACCCCCAACAGGTAAAGCAACATTTTATAGATAGTTAAGTAAAATAATGACTGGCACATCATAAACACTCACTTGAGTGTTTTTCTCATTCAAAACCTCTCCCAAACCCTGTAAATTAGAGAAAGTTAATATTTCAGTTCTACAAATAAGGGCATTTGTGCTCAAAGAACTCAAACAACTCCTGAAAATGAAACAGCCACTAAAGACAGTACAAAATTTAAAAATGGGTCTTCAAGCTCTACAATTCCTGGTTTTTCTCTCATAAGCATTCTATCTTACCTATTCTCTCAAGTATATCATATACTATCATGATGTATAGTTTATACATCATGATAGTATCCCTGTTCTTAATACAGGGAAAGAAGCAATTCAATAGGGAAACAGAATATTCTTCAACCATAATTGCTGAAAAAACAGGATATCTATACTGGGGGGGAATGAATCTCAATCCTTATATTACAACATACACAAAATTTAAATTGAGATGAATCATGGACACAAATACAAATACTAAAACCATAAAACTGCTAGATGGAAACACAGGAGAACATCTTCATGATTTGGGAGCAGGCAAAGGTTTCTTAGACACAGAAATAATTATAAGAGAAAAATCTGACATATCAAAAGATAGTTAAGAAGGCCACAGTAAAAGGAAATATTCACAAAACATACTTAACAAGAATATATAAATAAGTCTTACATCTCAATAATAACAGGACAAACCACCCTCTCAAATGGGGGGGTAAAGTTGACAAGACATTCACAAAGGAAGACACAGGAATGGCCAGTTAGCACGTAAAAAAGTGTTCAACGTTAAAAGTCACTAGGACGTACTTCCACTTCCAGGAAGAAGACATATTTTCCCTATTCTTCCCACTAATTACAACTATAAATGCTGGACAGTCTATATAAAATAAACATCAGAAGACTCAAAAAGGTAGAGAAAAAGGCAAATCAGCAGGGACCTCGGGACTCAAGAAATGGTACAACAGGGAGTTAGCTAAAATTTCTTTTTGCCTTATATACTCCATGCTTGGAGCTAGGAAAGCTCACAAACCAGACACACCATGGGGTGGGTTGGGGGGGGAACCCCAACAAAATTCTGTTCTCCCCAGCCAAAGGACCAAGAGAGGCGCAGCACAGCAAAATAGAAGAGTTTTTATTTATTTATTTATTTAGGCAGCACAGCAAAATAGAAGAGATTGATTGATTGATTGATTGATTGATTGAAGCAGGCTCCTCACTGAGCAGGGAGCCCAATGCGGGGCTACCCAAGCCAAAGGCAGACGCCTAACTGACTGAGCCACCCAGGCGTCCCAACAAAACAGAAAGGTTTTAGACAATAACCATTCTACGTCAGCCAAACACTATATGAAAAACTGTAGACCCACCCATATCTACACAAGCAAGGCCAAGTGGAAAGCCAAACTTCACCCTCACAAAGCTGTAACAAGGCATCCAACACTCCCCACCAAGCATGGAATCAAAGAAGTCAGAGTAGGAGGACGCCTGGGTGGCTCAGTCATTAAGCATCTGCCTCCGGCTCAGGTCATGATCCCAGGGTCCTGGGATCAAGCCCCGCATCAGGCTCCCTACTTGGTGGGAAGCCTGTTTCTCCCTCTCCCACTCCCCCTGCTTGTATTCCCTCTCTTGCTGTCTCTGTCAAATAAATAAAATCTTAAAAAAAAAAAAAAAAGAAGTCAGAGTAGATAACCGGGATTTTCATATCTACTAGGAGGTATGAGCCTCCCACTTCCACAGTGTCAGTGGAGACCACACAGGGACATCTACTCATTCAGTAATAACAAGGCATTTCTTCTTCTTACTGTTGGGATAGTATCTGAGGAGGTCTATATATAATACAATAAAGGGTAAAGAGATGGAAGGGTACATAAAATTTCTAGACTTCACTCAAACTGTTAAAAAGTCAACACTAGTTTTGTGATAAATTATGTAAATATAATCCCTATGTAACCACTAAAAAGGCTGTACAAAGATATGCACTCAACAAGACTGTAGATAAATCAAAATGGAATTCTAAAAAATGTTCAGATAATTCACACAAGATAGGAAAAAGAAAACAGAAAAACAAAAAACAGGGACACCTGGGTGGCTCAGTTAGTTAAGCGTCTGCCTTTGGCTCAGGTCATGATCTCAGGGTACTGGGATCAAGCCCCACATCAGGCTCCCTGCTTAGCAGTGAGTCTGCTTCTCCCTTTATGATCTCTCTCGCTCTCACTCTCTCTCAAATAAATTAATTAATTTAAAAAAAAAACAGAGAGAACAAACAAAAAATAAAAGGGCAGACTAAAGCCCCAGCAAAACAATAGTAACATTGGGGTGCCTGGGTGGCTCAGATGGTTAAGCGTCTGCCTTCAGCTCAGGTCATGATCCCAGAGTCCTGGGATCGAGTCCCACATCGGGCTCCCTGCTAGGCGGGGAGCCTGCTTCTTCCTCTGCCTCTGCCTCTGCCTCTGCCTCTCTCTCTCTGACTCTCATGAATAAATAAATAAAACATTAAAAAAGAAAACAACAGTAACATTAAATGTAAATGGTCTACATACGCCAATTAAAAGATAAGAGAATAGCAGAATGAGTTTAAAAGTATGACCTACCTGTATGGTGTACAAATTCACTTCAAATAAGACAATATAAGGAGGTTGAAAACAGAAGAATGGATAAAGATATACCATGCATACATTAATCAAAAGAGTTCTGAAGTGGCTATATTAAAATCAGATAAAGTAGACCTCAGAGCAAAGACAAGTAACTAGATAAAAAGGGACATTACCTAATGATAACAGCTATGATCCAACAAGAAGACACAGCAATCTTAAAGGTGTATGTACTAAACAACAACTATAAATTATGTGAAGCAAAAATTAATAGAACTGAAAGGAAAAATAAGACATATCTACAATTAAAACTGGAGACTTCAAGACATCTCTCTCAACAACTGTAAGACAACTGGACAGAAAACCAACAAGGACATGGTAAAACTCAACAGCACCATCAACCAACAGGATTTAACTGACATTTATAGAACACTCCACCCAATAGCAACAGAATAAATATACTTTTCAAAACCAGCAAAAGCATATACCAAGACAAACCATATCCTGAGCCATAAAACCAACCTCAACAATTTTAAAGGAATCAGAGTGTGTTCTCTGATGATAATGTAATCAAAATAGAAATTAGCAACAGAAAGATAAAGGAAAATCTCCAAACACTTAGAAACTAAATACACTTCCAAGTAAGTCATGAATTACAGAAGTCTGAAAAGTGAAATTTAAAAAATATGTTGAACTAAATGAAAATATAACATAAAATTTGTGGGATGAAGGAAATGCAAATCAAAAACATAGATACTACTTCACACCCATTATGATGGCTATTATAAAAAAATGGAAAACAAGTGTAGGAGAGTATATAAAGAAATCGGAAGCCTTTCGAATGTTCCCAAAAAATCATACCAAAAAACAGAATTACCAAATGATCTACTAACTCCACCTCTAGGTATTCCACCCAAAAATTGCAAATGAAGACTCAGATCACTTGTACACTCATGTTCATAGCAGCAATACCAACAGACAAAACATGGAAACAACCCGATGTCCATCAACAGATGAATGGATAAACAAAATGTGGTATACACATACAAGGGTATATTATTGAGTCTTTTTTTTTTTTTTAAAGATTTTATTTATTTATTCATGAGAGACAGAGAGAGAGAGAGAGAGGCAGAGGGAGAAGCAGGCTCCCAAGGAGCAGAGAGCCCGATGCGGGACTCGATCCCAGGACCCTGGGATCATGACCTGAGCCGAAGGCAGACGCTTAACCATCTGAGCCACCCAGGCGCCCTATATTATTGAGTCTTAATGTGGACGAACCTTTGAAGAAATGCTGAGTGAAACAAGCCAGAGACAAAAAGACAAATATCGTATGACTGCATATTATAAGGTACATAGAACAGACAAATTTATAGAAATAGAAATAGAATAGAGGTTACTGGGGACTGGGAGGAGGGGACAACCGGGAGTTATTGTTTAATGGCTAAAGGGCTTCAGTTTCAGATAATGAAAAATTTCTGGAAATGGATAGTGGTATTGAGAATACACTTAATGCCATTGAATTGTACACTTAGAAATGGTTAAAATGATAAATTTTGTTATATATATTTTACCACAATACAGATAGATAGATAGATTGACTGACTGATTGAAGTAAACTTTTTTAAAAAACTTTTTAGGTCATGTTTCTCTGCCCAGGTATTATTTCTAGGGCAGCATACCTTTCAGGATTCAAAGTGTTACAAATGAATATTCAATGAAAATAACGGCAAAAGCTGGGAGTCTCTGCATATGCTAATTCAAAATTAATCTTTCCTCAAAGAATGACCACCCATACCATGAGTAAGTCTTAGGGTAGGGAAGGAAGCTATGACACTTTCTTAAAAACACCAAATATAGGATAAACGATCTTGTTTCCCAAACTCACACAGGTCACTGGCTTTCTAGATGTGGTGTTAGCTAGACTTGGATCACAGAATCAAATTTATTTTTGCTACAACTATCTCCCCTCCCTCTGATGCCTATCAGAGACAGCTGCTTGGGTTAGTCTTGGAATGTGGTGATGAGCTTGATTATAACTATAAATTACTTTGTAAGACTCCAAGGAAAGATCCTATATTTACTGACCCAAGGGAAAAGATTACAACATGATTTTATAAAAGAGTGTGGCTGGGGGATGCCTGGGTGACTCAGGCGGTTGAGGGTCCTGGGTTCAAGTCCTGCATCAGGCTCCTTGCTTGGCGGAGAGCCTACTTCTCCCTCTGTTTGTGCGCGCGCTCTCTCTCTCTCTCTGACAAATAAATAAATAAAATATTAAAAAAAAAAAAAAAAAGAGTGGGCGCCTGGGTGGCTCAGTCGTTAAGCGTCTGCCTTCGGCTCAGGTCATGATCCCAGGGTCCTGGGATCGAGTCCCCACATCGGGCTCCCTGCTCGGCAGGAAGCCTGCTTCTCCCTCTCCCACTCCCCCTGCTTGTGTTCCTGCTCTCGCTGTCTCTCTCTGTCAAATAAATAAATAAAATCTTTAAAAAAAAAAAAAAAAAAGAGTGTGGCTGGGCCATTAGCAGGGTTAAAGGGTGATGAGAAGCAACAGTGAAGCACTACAGAACCTTTCATAGGCAATGTTGCAATACTTTCTTTAACGATCCTTCTGTTGGAATTTGGCTGACATGTTTAGTGTTAAGATCTCTTTCAATCCTTTCTGGTGCACCATCAAAAATTCTGGTATTTGATAGAGGTTGTTTTGGCTGGGTGATAGCTGAAGAGTTTCTTTTTGAGGTGATCAAAATGTTCTAAATTGACTGTGGGGATGGTTGCATATATCTGTGAATACATTAAATCCACTGATTTGTAAATTAAATGGGTGAATTGTCAGGCATGTGATTAAAATTCAATAAGGCTGGTAAAAAAAAGTTAAACCAGAATCTAATCAGTTATAGGAAATACGAATGATAGAGAAATGAGTCTACAAGGAAGAAATTTCAAAAAAGTTGAACCAGAATCCTAATCAGTTACAGGAAATGAAGGAGATAGAGGAACAAATCTATAGGGAAGCAAATATAAAATCCAAAAGGCAGGCAATTCTAAAGATTTTTATTTATTTATTTGTCAGAGAGAGAGAGAGTGAGAGAGAGAGCACACAAGCAGGGGGAGCTGCAGGCGGAGGGAGAAGCAGGCTCCCCACTGAGCAGAGAGCCCGATGTGGGACTCGATCCCAAGACCCTGGGATCATGACCCGAGCTGAAGGCAGATGCTTAACGACTGAGCCACCCAGGCTCCCCAAGGCAGGCAATTCTGTAAGACAACTAATTTGATATTCTCAACAAATTCAATGGCATAAAAACAAAGTTAGAAGTTAGGGGAGGAAGAAACTACTTTAGTTGTTGTTTTTGTTTTTAACACAAGTGATCTAAAACCAAACTCTATCTGTGGATTTTATGTGGATCTCCATTTGAATAAACCAACTATAAAAAGATATTTATGAGATAATCAAGGAAATTTAACATGTACTGGATATTAGATGATACCAAGGAATTACTGTTAATTTTGGTTAAGTGTGATAACAGCATTGTGATTAAGTAAGAAAATATCAATGGTTATACTAGTCTTTCTATTTCTGTGTATGTTTAAAGATTCCCATAATTTAAAAGTACTTTATCAGAGAGAATACAAGAAGACAAATTGATGTCAGCAAGCTCTGACAATCCTTTGAAGGAACTGTGTTGCAAAGAAGAGCAAAGAAATACTGGGGGCTGGGCACAGGCAGAAAAGTACGGCAAAAGAGAAGGATTTTTTTTTTTTTAAAGATTTTATTTATTTATTTACTTGAGAGAGAGAGAGAAACAGCATGAGAGCGGAGAGGGTCAGAGGGAGAAACAGGCTCCCCGCTGAGCCAGGAGCCCGATGTGGGACTTGATCCCAGGACTCCGGGATCACGACCTGAGCTGAAGGCAGTCGCTTAACCAACTGAGCCACCCAGGCGCCCGAGAAGGATTTTTTTAAATGGGAGAAATAACAGCATGTTTGTATACTGATGGGAATGATCAGGTAAATAGAGAGGAAAGGTGATAAAAGAGAAGGAAGAATTACTAAAGGACCGTATTTCAATAACGGAGTGAAGTAGGGACCGACTAATCCCTCCGCTTGTTCACAAGTGGTTCATCCAGAGTCACAGGTGTACAGGTAGACTACATGGCTACAGATGGTGGTAGGAGTATGTGCAAGTTCTTTTCTGACTGCTTCAATTTTCACAAGTACAATATGAAGCCAAGTTATCTGAGGAGTAAAAATGGGAAAAAGCGATTAGGGGTTAACAGGAGGACGCATGAAATAAGCCAACTAAAATAGTGGGGAAATGAATGAACTAGGAAAACATACTATTTGCCTGGAAATGTGAAAGCCTTCCTGAGTGAGTGGTCATAAACTGAGTGAGACCAGTCAAGAGGATTATGTTTTTCTCCAGCCACACGCAGCTGCACAAGTGCAGGTATGAAGGAAGCAGAGAGCTGGATTTTGAACGGCACTGAGGTTGTGCCAATGACATGAGAAGCTAAAGAATTCAAGGTTACATGCTAGAGAGTCATGATAACGATCATCAAATAATTTAAGTTTGGTAAGGAGAGAAAAGAAAACATCAAAGTGTGAGGCACAGGAAAAAGTCAGTAGGATCACGGATTCTACGTTCTGGGGATGAAGGATAGTTGGAATCAGGACATCAGTATAAGAGGGGCACGTGGCTGGCTCAGTCAGTGCAGCATGCGACTGACTCTTAATCTCAGGGTCATGAGTTCAAGCCCCACACTGGGTGTGAAGCCTACTTAAAAATAAAAATAAATTTTAAAGGATACCAGAATAAGAGAGCAAGAAAGGTAAGAAGCAGCAGTCAGAGAGCAAGAAACAGAAAACTGAGATTACAGAGGGGTTATGATTATTTATAATGACCAAATCTAGGGCATGACTATGGAAGTGAGTAGTTCAGGTGTAATACAGGACATAGAATATCAGTACAGAAAAGGAGTTCAAGACTCTGAGAGGGTATGAAAAGGATCATCTCCACGTACATTGAAATCACCAAGAAATCCATATATTCTAAAATTTCTCCCATCAGCATGTTACTGTTGTTAAAAGTAAACTCCATCTTTAAAATTTTTAATACAAACATTATAAACATCTCATTACAAGGTAATCAAACTGTTATGAGCTGGCATACCATGTTTTTCCAATAATTGGTGTCCTTTCATACCTAAATGGAAAGTGTTAATACATAACTCTACCTGTCACTCTTAATAACTTTTTTAGTTTTTGACAAATGGAGGTATATTTTTAATTCATATTCTTACTGTAACTACTAAGTATCAGTTTTTTTATCAAAATTGATTATCCTGGGGCACCTGGGTGTCTCAGTTGGTTAAGCATCTGACTCTTGATTTTGGCTCAGGTCATACCTCAGGGTCAAGAGACTGAGCCCAGTGCCGGAGCCAGCTTGGGATTTTCTCTCCCTCTGTCTCTCCCTCCAGGCCCCCACCCCTGCTTGAGCTTTCCCTCTAAAAATTGATTATCCTCATGCCAGTTTCCTTAATAAGAACACATATGCTTATACCTCTGACATAGTAACTGGCTAAGGCAATGATTCACTAACGGTATATTCCCTTCTATAAAAGGGGACAGATAATACTACAAATCTATGTAATTATTTAATATTTCCTTCAGTACCTATTTCCAGAATAGATTCCTAAATTTTCCTATAATGAATCACCTTGGATCTGGGGAGTCTTAACCATAAAATTCCAGAGTTGATAAATTCTGAATGTAAAGTTTCAGAGTTGACTAGGAAATCAGGACCTGTATTACACCTCCTAACACTCTTCCCCAACTCAAATTTCAGGAAAGAGAGGGGTAGCAGCAAATCAGATTATGACACTAGTGATGGAGCCCAATCCACTGGTTCGTCTTTCCACTATTTTTTCACGGCCTTGTCAGTAATGTGCCAGTTAACATCCCAGATTTTAAATATGTTACTTACTGTGGTATGATGGGATATACTGCCAACAATGTTGAGGTTTTTGAGCAGTTGAGGAGAACCACTGTATTGTCCAGAGATCTGCTTCCTGACTTCAGCAGCCACAGTTCTATAACAAAGAAAGTAAATATATTATTTAAAAAGAAAACAACCACGTTTAAAATGGAAGGAAACTAAGTATATTAAATATTCATTTAAAAACCAACAAAATCTCAGAGTATCAACAGGGCCATAAATTCATAAGATACTTCAGTAAATACTGCCTATAATTACAGTAGAACATCTTTATGCTGATGTAGGACACAAAAGTGATAGCCAACTTACAGAAGGCTTTTTTTGTATCTGGCATTTCAGGAAACATACTTTGGCCTTCAACACAGCAGGAAGCTATAATAAGACAGATATACATATATATATTAAAATGTACATATCTTAAGGATATAAAATTCTAAAATATTTTATAAACAAAGAATTAGGAAGAAAAAAAAACTCCTCTTTCCTTTCTAATATCACTAGCTCCTCATTCATGTCCCAGAAAACTATCCCCTATTTTTACTTAACTAACAGAAATCGGCCTTAATACTCTGGCATTAATGGCTTTCCATAATCTGACCCTAATCACCTTTCCTGCCTTGCGTGTCCTTTCCCAAATTCTTGTCAGTGAACATAAATTGCTTCCCACAAAGCTGTTTCTCTCCTATACTCACAAATTCAATCCTTAACTAGTTTTTAGGCTAAACTCAAATACCAAGACATGCATACAAACGTCTTGGCTCATCCCAACTAAAATTACCACCCTTCATTGAAACTCTTAGAGCATTTATAATCTAATGCATTTTCCTCCTCCCTAGTTACTTTTCCACATTTTATTTTTGCTCTATATAAACAGAGGCAGTGGTTTCACTCATCATTGTTTTCCCTAAAATATTTAGCATGCAGCACTCAAAACAGGTGACTGGTTTAGTCCTATGAAATATACAGTATTACTGAACTTTCTGACAAATGAAGTAAACCACAAAAGCATTACCATAATACAACAGATTAAGTCTTTATTTGAATTAGGATTAGAGTTTAGAAGTTCCACCACTTCAAGCTGGTTACTAACCCTTGGGGGCATACTAGTATTTCAAATTTACTTACATGGCATTTCTAAAACAAAAATATTTTAGAAATTCAAATGACTTTATACCTCATCATTCTCCATATTCCTCATATTTCACAAAACTATAAAGCAAAATATTCAATGAGTCCCAAATCCAGTAACTAGCAACTTCCTCACATTAGTAACATTTTTATTAAATAGAAATAAGAACTCAAAAATAAAAAAAGAAATTATAACTTAAGAACACAAAATAAACACCACTATCCACAGATTTTGTGCAATTCTTTTTCTGTAGTCAATATCTAACCTCTACACTATGATCATCAACTGTCCACTTCCTTATTTTATAAAACTAGCCTTCTGGGTTTTTTTTACTCTTTTCCAAAAACTAAACCCTACTTTCTCCAATCATTCTACTGCAAATAAATTGAAATAGGTCTAATGACCTGATTTCTGGGCCAGCCTGATGCTTTTGTTCTGCAGCGTTCTCAAACCAGAGGCTGAATTCGGAGCCCTGAACATGTTGGTCCCCATACAAATCTCCAGCTGAATTTCTAAACAATCTCATTTTCCAAAAAATATCCAGATTTATGATACAATCTTTTCCCCCACCTTCTTCTCTTCCATACCTCCTTCCTTTTTTCATGTTCAACCATTCCACACATATTTACTCAGCCTATTTTGAGCCTATTACTCAAGTAGAAATTTTTGATACAAAGGTAAAAAAAAGTAAGTCTCAAGATACTGAATTAGCTCAACTTTTTTTAATGGGTGATTTGAGGTACTTTAGACCATTTCTGTGTTTTATAAAAGGCTAATTTGTTCTTCATAATTGCTGAAACCTAGAAGTTCATCCTTCAATAAGTAAATGGATATACAAACTGCAGCACATCCATACAATGCAATATTATTCAGCAATAAAAAGAAATATGTTATCAAGCCACAAAAGACATGGAAGAACCTTAAAAGAATCCTGCAAGTGAAACAAGCCAATCTGAAAAGCCTGTGTACTGTATGATTCCAACTATATGACATTCTGGAAAAGGCAAAACTATGGAGACAATTAAAAAAACAACAACCAGGGATTGCCAGGGCTGGAGGGGGAGAAGGAAGGGCTAAGAAAGTAGTACACAGGGGATTTAAAGGGCAGTGAAATTACTCTGCATGATTCTATAATGTAAAAAGATGTCCTCATGCATCTGTCAAAACCAACAGAAGGTACAACACAAAGAGCAAACCCAATGTAGTCCATGGACTGTCATTAATAATAATATATCCACATTGGCTCATAAATTATAAAATGTACCGCACTAATGCAACGTATTAACAATAAGGGAAACTTGGGGCACCTTGGGTGGCTCAGTGGATTAAGCATCCGACTCTTGATTTCAGCTCAGGTCTTAATCTCAGGGTCATGAGTTTAAGCCCCACACTGAGCTCCACCCTGGGAGTGGAGCGTACTTAAATACTAAAATTAAAAAAAAAAAATTGGGGGGGGCGCCTGGGTGGCTCAGTCGTGAAGCGTCTGCCTTTGGCTCAGGTCATGATCCCAGGGTCCTGGGATTGAGCCCTGCATCAGGCTCCCTGCTCAGCAGGGAGCCTGCTTCTCCCTCTCCCACTCCCCCTGCTTGTGTTCCCTCTCGCTGTGTCTCTCTGTCAAATAAATAAAATCTTAAAAAAAAATAAATACATAAAAAATAAAAATAAAAAAAATTTTTTTTAAATAAGGGAAACTTGGGGCGCCTGGGTGGCTCAGTTGGTTAAGCATCTGCCTTCGGCTCAGCTCATGATCCCAAGGTCCTGGGATGGAGCCCCACATCAGGCTCCCTGCTCAGCGGGGAGCCTGCTTCTCCCTCTCCCTCTGCTGCTCCCCCTGCCTATGTGTGTGTGCACTCTCTCTCTTTCTCTCTGTCAAATAAATAAATAAAATCTTTAATGAATAAATAAATAAAATAAAAATAAAGGAAATCTGCTGGGGAAACGTGTAAGGGAACTCTCTGTACTTTCCACTTTCCACCAGATGTGAAAAGACAAGGAAGTTCATTTCAGTTTAGGATTCCCCTTAGGCCTTTTATTTATTTATTTATTCATTCATTCATTTTTTAAAGATTTTACTTATTTGAGATAGAGAATGAGTGAGCAAGAGAGCAGGAGCGGAGGGAGAGAGAGGAGCAGACTCCCCCCTGAGCAAGGAGCCCAATGCGGGGCTTTATCCTGGGACTCCAGGATCACAACCTGAGCCGAAGTCAGACGCTTAACCGACTGAGCCACCCAGGTGCCCCTCCCCTTGGGTCTTTTAATGAAGCCTATATATTGTGTGTTCTTTATTGTGTTTAAAGTTTAAAGGCCTTAAAATCTCCTGATTCTTTTGTCAAGACTTAGATGAGAATATGAAAAAGCTTTTTCACAGACAGACAGAATCAATATTCTATGTCTCTTTATGTGTCTCTTCCTCAGTGCTACTCAACTCAGTCTATCAACCTCAGCACTATCTCACTGTTTCTGGGCTAAACCATGAGTTATCTGAATTTCATCAAATTCAAGATGTCACTAATTATTAAGACCTGCCATTACTTCATGTATAGCTAAGAAAGAAAAACCTTGCCAATTAACCACCATACCATCAATTAATTGGAAGACATACCCTGATTTCAGAAGATGTTAAGCAGTGAAACTTAAAATAAATGAAATATGATTACCTGAAAAAAGAGATGATTCTTTCTTGACTAACAGAGATATACAAAAGATAATCCCCATGCTACAAATATTCGTCTTATTTCTACATTACATAATCTCCCAAAAAAAGAAAATTAGTAATAATTTGAGAATAAAAACCATTTCTAAAATGGGCTATAATAGCAATAAAAATATAACCTAAACAAGGGATGTATTTACACTGAGACCCTCTCTATATGAGAAGATTTCATAGAATGGTAGTGAGGAAATTTTCCCAAATGAAAAATAATACTCTTAACCATATTATGGCCCAAAGTATGCAAGACAAAAAATATGATGAATATAGTTCCTGATATCAGTTAAAATCCTTTACTAGACAGTAGTCCTTCCTTACTCATGGGAAATAGTTCCAAGACCCCCAGTGGACGCCTGAAACTGCATTTTACCGAACCCTATCTATATGCTTTTACCTGTATGTACATACCTATGACAAAGTCTAATTTACAAATGAGGCAAAGTAAGAGATTAACAACAATAACAGAGCAACTGTAACAATATACTGTCATAAAAGTTATGTGAATGTGGTCTCCCAAAATATCTTACTATATTATCTTCACCCTTCTTGTGATGATGTGAGATTAAATGCCTATGTGATGGGATGAAGTGAGGGGAATGACTTAGGCACTGGGATGCGGCGTTAGGCTCCTACTGAGAAGAGAGATGCTGAATCCTCAGAAGGAGGAGCATCTGTTCCCTGACTGAGGCTGATCACAGAAAGTGAAACTGTGGATAATGGGGGCATACCGTAGACTGCTTTTTCCCATAATAATTTTTCCTACTCTGGGGTACCTGGGTGGCTCAGTCAGTTAAGCGTCTGCCTTCAGCTCAGGTCATGATCCTAGGGTCCTGGGATGGAGCCTGGCATCTACCTCCCTTTACCTACTTTAGGAAGACATGATTTTCAAAGCTAATTATGAAAACATTTGTCATTGGAATTAGTCTGCTTCTCCTTCTCCCTCTGCCCCTCCTCACCACTTGTGCGTGTTCTCTCTCTCTCTCAAATAAATAAAATCTTTAAAAATAATAATAATATAATAATAATAATTTTTCCTACTCCTAGTGATAGCTCTACTGTAGGGAAATACAGGGAAGTCCTTTTTTACTTCTAATAAGCTACTAATATTAACTACAGGGGCGCCTGGGTGGCTCAGTCGGTTGCGTGTCTGCCTTCGGCTCAGGTCGTGATCTCAGAGTCCTGGGATCAAGCCCCACAGGGAGCCTGCTTCTCCCTCTACCTCCTCCACTCCCCCTGCTTATGCATGCACTCACGTGCTCTCTCTCTGTCAAATAAATAAAATCTTTAAAAAATATATTAACTGCAAAGTAGAAAGAATAGGTCAAAAATTCCATAGTTACTTATGCTCCTAAATTATAAGGGAATACCTTCTTCCCCTCCCAAAAGAACTGATTGAATACTTGACCTATTTGTCTCCTGATCAACTCTCTCCATTTCCACAAGCTCCCTCATTATGTCAACATGCATTACAATTTTCACAAAAGAAAACACTAAGGCCATTCACCATAGGACACTGGAAATAACCAATAAAGGACTCACATCCTGAGGGAAATTATGTTGTATTTAATCTTTCCTCTAACTTCTTCCCACTTTCAGATGCCCCATCTAACCCATGATATCCAGAATGACCAACCTGGGCCTCTCTCATCTCTACTCATTCTCCTTGGGACCAACAGAAGAAATAAGATCTCTTGGAACTATAACTGTTTATATATAAAATAAAAGTCAGGGAAGAAGTGAAGGGTAAGAGGATATACCATGGAATATACCAGGTAAGAGAATACATCAGAGACAAGGCAAAAAAGGGCTGGCTAAAAATCCCCAAAGGAAAAAGGAAAAGAACAGCTGATACTCCAGTGTTGTGACTATCCAAGCCCAAGACTGGTAACTGATGGGTGGAATCACAGTTCTATCATTGGCATTAAAGATAAAGAGAAGCAAAATAAAGAAAACAACAGATTAGATGTGGGCCACCTATGACCCGGTAGGGGTGTGGAAGGAGGGACTATGGACTTCTGCTGCTTTGCTTGAGAGGACTCGAACTGGCACCTGGAAACTTTTAGGAAGACATGATTTTCTAAGCTAACTATGAAAACATTTGTCATTGGAATTAGTACTGTGACAAATGGCAGGAAGACAACACTGGGCTAAGAATCTGCAGAAACACCTTCCAAACTGCAGCATCATATCCCAGGATGATTTCTTTAAGCCACAGTCTGAGAGACAGACAAATACAGATGGATTTCTGCAGTATGACGTGCTTGAAGCACTTAACATGGAAAAAATGATATCCACCATTTCCTGATGGACAAAAAGCCCAAGACACTCACTGTTATCAACAGACTCTGGAAATGCTGAGAAATTCCCATATTAATGATCAAAGGCTTCCTTCTCTTTAACTATAAGCCCCTTGACACTCTATGGAACAGAAGCTACTTTCTGACCAATCCCTACGAAGAATATAAAAGGAGGAGCATAAAGGTCTACAAGCCTCCAGACCCTCCAGGGTACTTTGATGGCCACATGTGGCCCATGTATCTAAAGCACAGAGAAGAAATGAAGACATCAGGTGGGAAACTGTTTACCTAGACAGAACAAAATCTGAAAAGGACCTCTTCTCACAAGTGTATGAAGATCTAATACAAGAACTAGCAAAGCAAAAGTGTTTGCAAGTAACAACATAAAAATGGTGTGCCCTGAATCCTTCCTGGGATGAATTAGGAAACTCAAAGGAGTATATTTAAGGACCTTAACCAAGATACAGTATGTAGTTTGGTATGATGGCAGCTGCTGGTTTGTTTGTTTCTGTTATCACACATGGTTTCCCCAATATGTGAAACAGTAAATAGTTATCCATGCCAGTAGACAGGAATTTACCTTGATGAGGTATTCTCACTCCAAGGAGTGCAGAGATATAGCACAGCTCACAAACAATGACTCAGTTCCTCTAGACTAATGATCATCAAACTTTTCTGAATAGGACACAGAGGACAAAATAAGGTTTACATCACAATCCAGTATATATGTAATCTATTGTGTTTGTATGAATGTGTCTGTGTGTATGTAGGTATATATGTGTGTGATGTGTGTGTATATAAACACACATATCAAGTATCAAAAGTATTCACCTTAGATATAATGCCAGGTTCTATTTGTAATTTTTTAAAAATATTCATTACCATCTAATACAGATGCTGACCTCCTGCAAATAAAGGCTTTACTAGGAGTAGCAATGACATTGAATAAATCAATAATTTACCAGGAAAAAACAAAAACAATAGATTAAAGAAATGCAACACTGTGTTACCTACTAAGTATCTGTGCCAAAAATGTTTAACCTGAATTGAATCAAACTGTACATCTAACATCCAGTTAACAGGAAATATAGAGAACACTAGAACAAGCTGAACAAGCTGGTGCCAAAGGAAGGAATCAGACAAAAACCAGAAGGCAGGTCATTCTGTACTGCAAGTCTCTTCAACAAATCAGTGTCATGGTAAATAAATAAGTAAAAGTAAAGACAGTGGGCTAAGTTTTAGCATAAAAAAAAAAAAGTATAGTCTATTTAAAAGAAGGAAAAAAAAAACTTAAGAGATATAACTAACTGTAATGAATGGTTCCTAATTGGATCCTGGTTCGAACAAACCAGCTACAAAAGACATTTCTGAGGATAATGAGCAATTTGAACATGGACAGGTATTACATTATTAAGAATTACTGTTTTTTTAATGTGTGAAAACAGTATTATAGTAATGCAGGAAATGTCCTTATACTTTTAGAGATGCAAATGATGTCGGTAACTTAGCTTTAAACTCTTCAGTTATTATTACTCTACCTTAATGTACAAAACTAGCAAACTAATTATGGAGTACAGACGGGGCAAGTACTCTTCAAGAAGTATATCGTATCCTCCATAAAGCCCTGCCTGATTATTTCTGTTCTGTTCCACTCAGGTTAGCTTCTCCTCCTCTGTGCTTTCAAAGTAATCATATGTATCCATATACATTCAAGGAAACAGAGTTACTAAGGGGCTCATTTAGACAGGCAGCCGACTAGCCCGATGACTGCTTTTCACCTTGGACTAAGAACCTGGCCTTGCTAACACGGAGACTGATTTCAGCAGTAGGAAAGCTCTATGTTTGTAAACATTCTCTTTGATATAAGCACATAAATTGCAAAGCAGGTTCTTCTGGAATACCAATGCAACCCTCTAATATAAAAAGTATGGTGGGGGGCGCCTGGGTGGCTCAGTCGGTTAAGCGGCTACCTTCGGCTCAGGTCCTGATCCCAGAGTACTGGGATCGAGCCTCGCATCGGGTTCCTTGCTCAGCGGGGAGCCTGCTTCTCCCTCTCCCTCTGCCTGCCTCTCTGCCTACTTGTTCTCTCTCTCTCTCTCTCTGTCAAATAAATAAATAAAATCTTAAAAAAAAAAAAGTATGGTGGAAGGAAAAAAGGAACAGTGAAGGATCAAGAACTTGGCTTCTCAGGTCTGGCACTTTCTCACACTTCAGAGGCACCTCTGAACCTCCTTGAGGAATTAGGGAGGACAAGGAAACTTCACTTCTGGAGTACGCTATGCTGGCTCTTATTTTGTATAAATGTCTCAAAGCAGGTTAATTTCTGCCATTAAAGAAAATGTATATTCTTTAACTCAATCTGGTGGCACTTTTCTACCAAAAACTATCTCACTGTGATAACCAAACAATATCACAGACATAGCATCTATCAAATTGTTTTGAAATCTACTTACCTATCTCCTTGAAAGAAACCAAGCAATGCAAGGGGGGACTTCATTTACCTGTGTACCCTCTACCAGAGTGCCTGGCACATCCTGAGTACTTAATAAATGTTTTCAAAGCTGAACTGAAAAAATGGGAATAGAGAGAAATTCGTAATTCTCCCCCACCGCCCCAAAAAGTAGTTCAGAAAGAATACTAGAATGGATCAACTGATGTGAGCTTCTTTTTTTTTTTTTTTTTTTAAGATTTTATTTATTTATTTGACAGAGAGACACAGCGAGAGAGGAAACACAAGCAGGGGGAGTGGGAGAGGGAGAAGCAGGCTTCCCGCCGAGCAGGGAGGCCAATGTGGGACTCGATCCCAGGACCCTGGGACCATGACCGGAGCCGGAGGCAGATGCTCAATGACTGAGCCACCCAGGCGCCCCCTGATGTGAGCTTAAGTACAGGGACTGCACCCCATTAATCTTTACATCCTCTGTCTAGAGACGATGGAGAGAGAGAAAGAAACGGAGACACAGGTATACGAGTGCAGAGAGAGAAAAGGAGATAGGGCAGAAGAATGAATTTAGAGACTACTCAGTATATGAATCTTCCAAATGCCTTTCAGAGTAAACTAATCTGTTAAGTACAATTGTTTCTAATTGATTGGGAAAGGACAAGGAAGTATGCCTTTTTATCTATTACTGTCAAATAGGTAAATATTTGCTGAGGGGAAAACTCTGAATCCACAGAAGAATTCTAAATATATAACCGTTTCTGTAAGAGCCTTGCTGACATCATTATCCCATCTATTAAGTGAAACAGGGAAACACAATGCTCTGCTATTATACATGAAACTCCTTTTAAACAAGATATATGATATGTTTACTTATCTCAAAGCAGTCTTTAATATGACTTTAACCTATCTGCAAAGGGCTGGTTCCAGAACTATGTTCAAACTCCACAATTATGTAAATAAAGTTATTACAAGTAGCAGAGGAAATAAGATTTTCCAACATAGAGAAAAGACAAAGAAAATAAATCTATAAAGGAAGACATCTTTTTTTTTTTTTTTTAAAGTAGACTCCACACTCAATGTGGGGCTTGAACTCACAACCCTGAGATCAAGAGTCACATGCTCTACTGACTGAGCCAGCCAGGCGCCCCAGGAAGACATCTTTTAAAAAGTAAACAAAAGGAGTGCTCGTTTCGGCAGCACATATACTAAAATTGGAACGATACAGAGAAGATTAGCATGGCCCCTGCGCAAGGATGACACACAAAAAGTAAACAAAAGGAATATATACCTGGCATTAAAAAACTCAAACCTCACAAAGAGGTAAAAACAAATGGTACATCTCTCTACCTCCATCCAATCCCCAATCCTATTTCCCAAATGTAACCACTTAATATTTTATCAGGTATCCTTCAAGAAAAATATGTGTCTACTTTTTAATGTCCACATATGACATCATACAACAACAACAAAAAAACTTTTCTTGATACCTTACATTATACACTTATCTTGGGAATCATTCCATAACAGCACATAAAATTAATAATATTCTAACAATATTTATCAAGCATTTATAACTTATATGCCAGATACTGTATAATGTGTTAGACTTGTTATACCCCATTTAATCCTCAGAAAACCTCTATGAAGTAGGCATTATAGTAGGATATTTAAGTATCAAGAGGTTAAGGTCACAAAACTAATAAGGAATAGAACCAAGATCTGAACATAGAGCCCCCACTCTTAAACACTGCTCTCAGGCTTTCTATCTGCTACAGAGTTTAGGATATGGGTGAACCAGAACATATTTAACCAGCAATCTCTATTGGTAGACATTTAGGCTATTTCTAGATTTGTAAAGATTATCACTGGAATGCAAGCTCCATGAGAGAATTTTCTCTAAATCTAGAATTATGCATGAAAAGAGAAAGAAATCTTTTGGGCCTTTTGTATTCCAAATTTTCTACAGCACCATATATTACGTTATAGTCAGAAAAAACACATATTTTTAGATAAACTTCAAAAATAAAGTAACTTTCACAAGCTTATGAAAGATAGAGAGGCAGGGTTTGAATTCAGATCCATAAAACTCCTAAGGTCTCTTTCCTTGGAAGCAAGTTTCCAAAGGTAAATGATTCTAGCTACAGTTCATATTAATGAGCTCTCTGTTCTTGAAAACCTAGCCTATGAGGTCAGCTAAAGATACTCAGTGAAAATGTCTAGTGTATACACTTAACATATTAATAGGAACACTGTAATTACAACCACCACCACTGTTATGATCTGTTTCCTATCCTTCAGGATGGCTAAATAAAACTCCCTTCTGAGTCCCTGTCACTTGTCAGTTAGCCTGTGTTAAATTCTTTAAGAATTTAGGTTCACAGTGGGCCAGAAGCCACTAAAGGCCTAAGAAACAAAAACAAGGAAAGGTTGATTTGTGAAACCAAAGCACAGAAACAGTCCTTCTATATAATACACTTAACATTTAAGACATAATTCCTTTTTGGGGAGGATAAAGAAAAAAAGATGTCGATGACTCATGTATCCCATCTGACACAATTCTGGAATAACATTTAAATCAAAGATTTAGAGAGCACTGTATGAAAGAGACGTGGATGTCTCCATCACTCTATCTATAGCATTCTACCATATCTCAAGTTCCTCAACAAAAACATGGTGATAACATTGTTTCCAACTTCATGGAACATATTAACTTATAACTACAGAAAAAAAAGTTTTTTAATTTAGCATTTGAAAAATTAACACTGATCTGAAATTGGCAACTAAAATAAAAACTGAGAGGGGGAGAAAACCTTTTACTGTAAAAAGTCAATCTTCCCAAAAGGAGATAAATTTATCTTCAATTCCACCCTACTTCATAAAAATAAAGCCAGAATCTCCCACAAACGTACAAATTATATCCTGTATACAATTAGTTGCTAAGTCCTGTTCATTCTAACTCTTAAATACTTCTCAAATCTTTGTCTTCTCCTTCCTTTTCCTACAGCACCTGCCTACAAATAGCATCATACTTAATGGTGAAAGTCTGAATGCTTTTCTCGTTAGACTAGGAAGAAAGCAAGGATGTCTGCTCTCACTATTCAACACTGTACTAGAGGTTCTAGCCAGTGCAGCAGGAGAAGGAAGGAAAGATATGGAAACAAATTAAGGGTGTTCAGATGAAAAAGGAAGAAATAAAACTCTTTACTCACAGACAACATGATCCTGTATGCAGAAAATCCTAAGGAACCCACAAAAAAACTCCTAGAACTAATAAACAAGTTCAGCAAAGGCAGAGGATATAAGTTCAATGTTCAAAAATCAACTGTATCTCTATATACTAGCAACGAAAAACCAAAAATAATTTTTCACTTTCATCACAACATCAGAAACAATACTTAGAAACAGATTTAACAAATGAAGTACAAGACTTACATACTAAAAACTTCAAAACTTTGCTAAGAGAAATCAAATAATATCTCAATAAATGAAGAGACAGGGCGCCCGGGTGGCTCAGTTGGTTAAGCAACTGCCTCCGGCTCAGGTCATGATCCGAGAGTCCTGGGATCGAGTCCCACATCGGGCTCCCAGCTCAGCAGGGAGCCTGCTTCTCCCTCTTACCCTCTCCCCTCTCGTGCTGTTTCTCTCTCTCTCTTTCTCTTTCAAATAAATAAATAAATAAAATCTAAATAAATAAATAAATAAAGAGACCGTCTGTGTTTGTGGATCTGAAGACTCAATATGATTCAGTCGGCAATTCTCCCCAAAACTAATCTACAGATTCAACATAATCCATATCAAAATCCCCAAAGGGGGAAATTTGCAGAAATTGGCAAACCTTATATTGATGTTGATCCTAAAATGCTTATGTAAATGCAAAAAATCCAGAATGAACAGAACAATTTCGAAAAAGAAGTAAAAAGTTGGAGGACTCACACTTCCGGATTTCAAAATTTACTATAAAGTAACACTAATCAGAAGAGTATGGTATTGGTGTTAAGAAAAGACACACAGATCAGGGCACCTGGGTGGCTCAGTTGTTAAGCATCTGTCTTCAGCTCAGGCCATGATCCCAGGGTCCTGGGATGGAGCCCCGCATCAGGCTCCCTGCTCTGCGGGAAGCCTGCTTCTCCCTCTCCCACCCACCCCTGCTTGTGTTCCCTCTCTCACTGTGTCTCTCTCTGTCAAATAAATAAATAAAATCTTAAAAAAAATAAAGACACAGATCAATGAAACAGAATTGAGTATCAAGAAATAAACACATAGAACCATGAGAGACTATGGACTCTGAGAAACAAACTGAGGGTTCTAGAGGGGAGGGG
>NC_138372.1:46764171-46776157 GCF_054177405.1 Leptonychotes weddellii
AGAGAATAACACCACAATCACGATCCACATAAGAAAAAAAAAAATTGATGTATTGGACTTCATCAAAATTTAAAATCTCTGTGCTTCAAACTTCACCATTAAGAAAATGAAGAAACAGGGGCGCCTGGGTGGCTCAGTTGTTAAGCGTCTGCCTTCGGCTCTGGTCATGATCCCAGGGTCCTGAGATGGAGCCCCACATCGGGCTCCCTGCTCCGCGGGAAGCCTGCTTCTCCCTCTCCCACTCTCCCTGCTTGTGTTTCCTCTCTCGCTGTGTCTCTCTCTATCAAATAAAATAAATAAAATATTAAAAAAAAAAAAGAAAATGAAGAAACAAAGCAGGTAGAAAATATTTGTAATTCATATATCTAATAAAAGATTTGTATTCTGAACATATAAAAAACTCCTACAATTCAAAAACAAGATAAATAACCCAATTTAAAAATGAGCAAAAGATAGGAATAGATATTTCACCAAAGAAGATACGTGAATGGCCAATAACCACAAGAAAAACCATCACAAATCAGGGAAATGCAAATCAAAACCACAATGAAATGTCATTTCACACTCATTAGAATGCCTACAGTCAAAAAGAAAACAATTAACAAGTGTTAGCAGGATGTGGAAAAATCTGAACTCTCATACATTGCTGATGAAACGTAAAATGGTGTAGTTGCTGTGGAAGTTTGCCAATTCCTTATTCAAACACAGGGGTACCTGGGTGGCTCAGTCAGTTAAGCGTCTGCCTTCGGCTCAGGTCATGATCCCAGCGTCCTGGGATTGAGCCCCACATCGGGCTCCCTGCTCAGCGGGGAGCCTGCTTCTCCCTCTGCCTCTGCCTCTCTCTCTCTCTGTCTCTCATGAATAAAAATAAAATCTTTAAAAAAAAAAAAAAAGAGAGAGGCTGGGCCTGGCTGTAACTGCTCTATGAAGATGAGAGGAAGACACTGCTTTGCAGTTGGAGAAAGAATGTGAAGACAGGAAAAGAGGAGACTCCACTCCAAAGTGGAGTCTCAAAGAAAGTCTTGCACCCTTAGGCTCCTTACCACAATCCCTTACCTTCAGCAAAGTTTATTAAAATCATTAAATGGCTGATATGAGTGCAGTTTTCTGGTCGCAGAGGATAAATGAGAAACACCTCATGATGATGCAGAACTACAGCAGAAAGGAGCCTGGGAAAGCCAAATCGCAAAAACCAAGCAGACCTTCCCAGGAAGGCTGAGTTGGCATTAAGATCAGAGCTAAACTTAAAGTTAAGGAACAGGGATCCACAGCTGCTTCACATTACACTGCTTTTCTTTATATTTTTGGATTCATCAGTTACATATAAATTTTAACAGGTAGTACAACTGACTATATTGCTATATATTTAAATAATTATCGTGAAGCTGAACAAGTTACAATGACCAAACTTAAAGAATACCAGTTGTTTTGGTGTGACCAGCATTTACCTTCCCCCTCTTTCTTTTGGTTAGAAACCTCTTCTTTTTGGCAAAGAACTCATTACTTGAGATTGGGTGGAGCTGACACCATCACATCTCTCCTCAAGCCAAGGAGAATGACATGTCACCCAGGAATGGCCAGCATCCCCTAACCCCTAAACACAGTAATTGGTTCAAGCAGGAACATGTGACACAAGCCAAACCAACGATGGAGCTCCTGAATCTTTTCTGCCAGAACTAAATGGTAGGATTTGAGCCTGGGTCTGTCAACTCTCATTGTAACCATTTAGTGGAAAATCTACCAAAGGCATGAAGAGAAGAGGCTACTGATACCCTCGGTATCCTGAGACCTGATGTACTCAGTTATAAGCAAATTAATCTGACTGGTGTTTCTGTCAAATACAACCAAAAAGTCTCCTCTGTAAAAAGCCACTGAAAAAGTAATAACACATCTAGACTGCTTGCCAAAGGGCTCTATGATGCAACCTAGAAGTGAAGGGAAGTTCACTCTCTGAGGAGATGGAGTTGACTAATGGAAAACAGGATGCAAGAGAAAAGCGGGTAGATCAATTTCTTCTTCTTCCAGACTCCTATCTACTGATGTGAGAAACTGTCCCTCTGTCCAAAGATAGCCTGTGTGACCAAGCCAGCATACCTGCCGAAAACAGTCTCTCTCCAGCTCTTTGTGAAGCAGTGGCCAATAAGATAAGGTATCACCTTACATTGTTTCCCCATCTCTGCCTCACTTCCCTTTTCTCTTGATGCCCCGGGATTATGCCTCCCAGTAAATCCTCAACTCTTAATCCTTGTCTCAGTCTCTGTTTTCTAGGCAACTCAGATTAAAAAGGTATCTACAAAAGAACCTACAGCAACCATTAGGCTTACTATGAAGTGAAACATAGAAAGATTTCCCTCTGAGGTCATAAGCAAAATGAGGATGCTCAGTATTAGTACGATGTTAAACAGAAATGGTAATAATCCACATAGTAATACAAGATAACCGTCCACAGGACAAGACAAAAATGTAAATCAGCTATAAGGTTTGGAAAGGAACAAAAATTCGTAAGTTCCAGATGACACAGAAAACACAAAATTCACGGATACATTTTTTTAATAACTTTCAAGTTTCACTTTATTTTTATTTATTTATTTAAAGATTTTATTTATTTATTTGTCAGAGAGAGAGCACAAGCAGGGGGAGCGGCAAGCAGAGGAAGAAGCAGGATCCCCACTGAGCAAGGAGCCCCATGCGGGACTCGATCCCACGAGCCTGGGATCATGACCTGAGCCAAAGGCAGATGCTTAACAGACTGAGCCACCCGGGTGTCCACCACAGATACATTTTTAGAATTGACATGTTTAGCAAGGTATAGCTGGACACAAAATGGTTATATACTTAGAAATAAATCTAACAAAGGATATGCATGAATCTTACAGAGAAAATTATAAAATTTTGTTGTATGATATAAAGAAGACCTAAGTAAATGACGTTTGAAAACTCAATATTATAAGGACATCATTTCTCTGCAAAACTGATATATAGATTCAATGTAATCCCAATCAAATTCGAATAGGACTTGGGGATTTTTTGTTTTTTAATAGATTCTAAAATATACAAGGAAATTCAAAGGGCTAAGAGAAGTCAAGAAACTCTTAAATGGTGGGGGGAGTTATTCTACCAAATTCCAAGACTTATTATAATTAAAATTGTTTATAATTGGTGAAAATATGCATAACCAAACCAATGGAACAAAAGAGAGGACCCAGACAAAGACCCACAAATAAGGACACACAATCTATTATAGAGGTGGCAGGGCAGGTCAATGGGGAAAGGATAATCTATTTGGAAAAAAATTAAAATTTCACACCATACACATATCAAGTCAAGTGGAATATAAACCTAAATATAAAGGAGGTAACTAGAAGGTTTATGATAATACAGATGAATATCTTAATGACCACAGGGCAGGAAAATATTCCTTAAACAGGACCTCAAAAGTACTAACCATTAGAAAAGAGAGAGAGAGAGAAACTGATAAAAGTGTATTCAAACTGAGAACTTAGGGGCGCCTGGGTTCAGTTGGTTTAGCATCTGCTTTTGGCTCAGCTCAGGTCATGATCCCAGGGTCCTGGGATGGAGCCTCCCGTATCGGGCTCCCTGTTCAGCAAGGAGCCTGCTTCTTCTTCTCCCTCTGCCATTCCCCCTGCTGGTGCTCTCTGGCTCTCTCTATCTCCCTATCAAATAAATAAATAAAATCTTAAAAAAAAAAAAAAAAAACTGAGAACTTAGTTGGGGTGCCTGGGTGGCTTAGTCAGTTGAGCATTCAACTCTTGATTTCCGCTCAGGTCATGACCTTAGGGTCATGAGATGGAGCCCCGAGTAGGGCTCCGTTCTCAGCACAGATCCTGCTTGAGATTCTCTCTCTCCCTCTCCCTCTGCCCCTCCCTGCGCTCGCTCACTCTCTCTAAAATAAATAAATCTTAAAAAAAAAAAAAAAGAAAAAAACAGCTGAGGACTTAGTTTTCAAAAGACTCCATAAAAAGAATTTTTAAAAAACCACAGGGTGAGAAAAGATATTTGCAACACATAATATCATTCAATGGATTAATACACTGAATATATATAAAGTACTCACACAAATCAATAAGAAAAAGAATAATACAAAGGAAAAAAGGGGGGAGAATGCAAAAGATTTAAATAGGCAATTTACAAAAGAGTATATTCAAATAGTCAATACACATACAAAACAGAGCTCAATCTCAATAGTAATCAAGTAAATAGAAATGAGAACTTTTACAGTAAGATAGCATCATGCATACATCCATCAGATTGGCAAAAATGACAAAGTTGACAATACCAAGTGGTGCCAACTGGGTACAGCAACACTACTGTGGGAGTGTATGTTTCTTCAGCTATCTTAGAAAACAGTTTGGTATTACCTAATAAACTCCATGATAAATAAAACTGCTATGAGGAGCAATAAAGAATACCTAAGGACCAGCAATCCCATACCTGAGTATACCCTAGAGAAATTCATGCACATGCATACCAGAATATATGTATAGGAATGTTCATAGGAACATTGTTTCTAATAGCCAAAAACTGGAAACAATCCAAATGCCCATCTACTGTAGAATGGAAAATCATGGTATATTTATTCAGTGAAATAATATAAAGAAAAAAGAATGAACTCCAACTACTTGGAACATTATGAATGAATCTCACAGATGTAATTTTGAACAAAACAAGCAAGACAAAAAAACATACAACATACAATAAGATTATATTCAAATGAATTCAAAAACAGAAAAAATGCTTTTACTCAGAAATGCACTCATAGGTGGAAAGAATAAAGAAAAGCAAGGATGGGGTGCCTGGGTGGCTCAGTCGGTTAAGCGTCTGCCTTCAGCTCAGGTCATGATCCCAGGTCCTGGGATGGAGCCCCGCATCAGGCTCCCTGCTCAGCGGGAAGCCTGCTTCTCCCTCTCCCACTCCCCCTTGCTTGTGTTCCCTCTCTCGCTATCTCTCTGTCAAATAAATAAATAAAATCTTAAAAAAAAAAAGAAAGGAAATGGGGGCGCCTAGGTGGCTTAGTCAGCTAAGCATCTGCTTGTCCTTCTCCCTCTGCCTCTGCTTGTCCCTCTCCCTCTGCCTCGCTCCTCCCCTGGTTTGTGCTCTCTCTGTCTCTCTCTCTATAATCTGGTCTCTCTCTCAAATAAATAAATAAAATCTTAAAAAAGCAAAGCAAGGAGGGGCGCCTGGGTGGCTCAGTCCTTAAGCGTCTGCCTTCGGCTCAGGTCATGATCCCAGGGTCCTGGGATCGAGCCCTGCATCGGGCTCCCTGCCCAGCGAGAAGCCTGATTCTCCCTCTCCCACTCTCCCTGCCTGTGTTCCCTCTCTCGCTGTGTCTCTCCCTGTCAAATAAATAAACAAAATCTTAAAAAAAAAAAAGAAAAGGAAATGGTTTTTCCAAAAGTAAGGATAGTGGATTGGAGTGCTCTGCAGAAAAGGGTAAGATTTAGAAAAGAACAGAAAGGATATATCAAAAAGGAAAAAAAAACAAATGGAACAGTTACAGAGTTGGAAATGAGCAGAGCATTTGTGAGGGTACAAGGAAAACGTTAGACTGATTGGTCCAAAATGTAAGCTAGAGAACAAGTCAACAAGAAAAGGACCAGATTATAGATGACTTTAAAATCAAGCAAGAGTTTGAGTTTAACACTGTAGGAAGCTACTATAATATTCTTGAACAAAAGAATGCCATGATAAAAGCTGTATTTTAGGGAGACTTCATTTGCAACACGTTTTAATTACAGGAGGTAAGAGACTAGATCAGCTCTGGCCCCACTGAGGTCATCTAGAAGTGAGATAATAAAAGATGCTCCAATGTGGCAGGATGGCATTCATTCAAACAATTCTTACATGTCCAGTTGCCATAAGATTCTGTGTCAGACACGAGAGATAAAAAGACACAGACCAGTCGTCAAAGAGCTCTGAAAAGCAGTATAAAGTAGAGGGAAAATGGGGGTATGGGGGATGAGGGCAAGAAAAATTAAAAAGACAAAACCCAGAAAACAGTAGCTCATGAAATCAGTGATGAAGAAAAAAGTCAAAGGCTCCTAGTCCTCAGGCGTTCCATAATTCAAGTACACATAAAAGTACCACGGGAAGCACAGCCATATGGCCCAGAGACTGATGAGAACAAGCAGAAAGTGGTTGTGACTGCACCACATACATGTGAGAAATGTGACTAGAAAAAAGGAATGACTGGTTGGCAGCTAGAAATGCCAGAAGATTCAATGGTTCTTTGTTTTGTGATGAGAAAGGCATAATAAGTCTTATGGTTTAAAAGAAAGATCCATAAAAAGAAACAGAGTGAAGATGCTAGAAAGGAAAGGAAAAATTATGAGATCAAGGTTCTGGGGGAGGTGGAAAGGTAATAGGGTCCAAAGGACAAAAAAAAAATAGGTAAACTTTAGGGAAGGGACACCTTACAGGCTCAGGAGAAAGATGGTTAAATGACCCTATAGGAACAGTAGCATGCTGAGGTTGTAATGGACTCACGTTAGGTGATTCAGAACTTTTCAGTAAAAGATGGGGTACGGAAACAAAGATGTTAATAAGAGAAATGATTTAGAGTAAACCTCATTTCAAATGAAAAGACATTCATTAATAAAAGATCAACTCTGCAACTCTGCACTGTTCTGCTCTCCCTCTCAGGGGCAAGAAACAGGTTAGACATTCAGCATTAAGAGTTAGTGAAATGAGGGGCGCCTGGGTGGCTCAGTCGTTAAGCGTCTGCCTTCGGCTCAGGTTTGGTCCCGGGGTCCCAGGATCGAGCCCCGCATTGGACTCCCTGCTCGGCGGGAAGCCTGCTTCTCCCTCTCCCACTCCCCCTGCTTGTGTTCCCTCTCTCGCTGTGTCTCTCTCTGTCAAATAAAAAAAAAACAAAAAAAATTTTAAAAAAAAGAGTTAGTGAAATGAGTACAACAAAAGGCCAAAGTGATGAAAAAGGCAGCATGGAAGTAGTTGATACTATGTGGAAAGAATTTATTTGGTAACGAATTGAAGAAAGTAGACTGAAAGATTGGGCCTATACAGACAGAGTTATGAACAGATTCAAAACTTAAAAAAAAGAAAAAGAGGTTATAAATAAGCGTATGTCCAGGAAATCCTACTCATGTTAAGATTTTCCTCAAAAATAAAAATCTGATGAAAGCCTTTCATTGAATTCTGCTTCTTAGGCAACAAAATGATACCAAATTAACAAAGGAAAGATTAAGTAGGTAAGGGTTACTTTGGGGATGCTAACGGCAGCACTGTTAGGAAATCTGGAACTACCCCAGAAAATATTTTGCAGAAAGAAATACAGCCAAATAAAAAAAGTGTAAGATCTGAAATCAGAGAACTAGGGTTTGAGTCCCAATTTAGGCAAATAATTTCATGGTATGTAGGCCTCAGTTCCTCATCTGGATTATGGGAATAATAATCATTGTAAATAATATAGGAATAATAATAGCAGCAACTAACATTTGTTGAATGCTTATTAGGTTTCAGGCACAGTTTAAGTGTTTTACATGTATTAACTTATTTAATCTTCATGATGACCCACAGACACTTTTATCCCCATTTTACTGAAGAGAAAACCAAGACAGGGAGATTAGATCAACTGCCAGAATTATATAGCTATTATGTGGTATAGCTGAATTCCAGCCCATGCAATGTGACCTGGTATCTATATCCTTTACAATGTTCTTCTGCCTCTCTAGGTAATAAAGATGAGAATGTAGTAAAAAATGCTTTAAGTGTATCCAAATGTTCATCATTACTGCTGAATATCAAGTAACAGGACAAAATCTAAACGAAATCATTAATCTGCAATCAACACTCCACAAATTCTACATATTATATGCTAGGGTGAGATTAAAAAGGGGGTAATTAACAATGTATACGCTTGTCCTCCAAAAGTAGGGGGAACAAACAAGAGACAATAACTGATATGAACAAAATATACATGCTGCTTTTCCATGATGAGCTGAGGTAAGTAGTACAATCAGTGATAAAAAATAAAGAGCTTTGGGGCACCGGGGTGGCACAGTGGGTTAAGCTTTGGACTCTTGGTTTTGGCTCAGATCCCTGATCTCAGGGTCATGAGATGGCGGCCAGCACAGGACTCCAGCTCAGCCCAGTGTCTGCTTAAGAGTCCCTCTCCCCCAACCCCTCCCCACAAAAATAAATAAATAATCTTTTTTAAAATTTAAAAAATAAAAGAGTTTGAGAAATCACAAAATCATGCCCTCAAAAAATAACAGCACTAAATGCAAAGGGTTAGGAAATGACAGAGCCAGAAAAGAAATCAGTAGAATTCTTTTTAAAGTAAAGGTCTCAGGGGCGCCTGGGTGGCTCAGTCGTTAAGTGTCTGCCTTCGGCTCAGGTCATGATCCCAGGATCCTGGATCGAGCCCCGCATCAGGCTCCCTGTTCAGCGGGAGGCCTGCTTCTCCCTCTCCCACTCCCCCTGCTTGTGTTCCCTCTCTCGCTGTGTCTCTCTGTCAAATAAATAAATAAATAAAATCTTTAAAAATAAAAAAAATAAATAAAGGTTTCAGAACAATCATAAAGCTTTAAAAGAAAAAAATAAGGTTTCAAACAGCAACAGGCTATTCACAGAGCAACAAATTTCATATATGCATATCATAAAAAGACCACTTCCAAGAAAGGGTCCTACACCACATTATAAATATTGTAATAATAAAAAATAATTGATGCTGGACACTTATGTAGAAAGCACTGTTCTAAGCACTTTACTGGAACTGATTTTTTAATTCTTATAACAACCCTATAAGGTAGGTTCTGCTATTATCCCCAGTTTATAGATAGGGAAAATGAGGCAGAAGTGAGGTGAAGTAACTTGCCCAAGTTTATTCAATGAGGGCCAGTGCTAGGATGTCAACCCCAAGCAGTTTATCTTGAGAGTATGTGCTATACTTCCTCTAGTAGGAAACTAAGAAGCAGAACAAAAATTTATTCAGAAGTATTATTCGGCCAGAGTACCTGGGTGGCTCAGTCGGTTGAGCGTCTGCCTTCAGCTCAGGTCATGATCTCAGGGTCCTGGGATCAAGCCCCACGTTGGGCTCCCTGCCCAGTGGGAAGTCTGCTTCTCCCTCTTCCTCTGGCCCTCCCTCCACCTTACCACCCTCACTCCCTCCCCTGCTTGTGCTCTCTCTCTCTCCCCCCCCAAATAAATAAATAAAATATTTAAAAAAGTATTATTTGGCCATACTTGGTAACAAGAATGAAAGTACCTTTCAATCACAATAATTCATCATCTATAACAGTTCTGTCCTTGGTCTTCCCTCCAAATTAATCCGCACATTCCTCCCGTACTATCTCATCTTCTCCTGTGGTTTCAATTACAATCTCCTTGCTGATGATTCCCGTATCTATTGACCTCCAGCCCAATCTCTCTTCTGCATCTTAAACCTCACCAACAACCTAATAAATATTTCTCTTTCAATGCTCAACAAGCATCTCAAACTCAGCATGTCCAAAACTGAATCATCATCTCCTTCCCACCTCAATTCCCACCCTCAAATCCCTTCTTCCTCCTGTACGCCCTTACCTCAATGACTGCCTCCATCATCCACCTGATTGCCCAAGTCAGAAACTTGGAAGTCATCCCAGACTCCTCAGTCTTCCTCACCTTCCATACCCAATCAATCACCAGTCACCTCCTCTAAGTATTTCTCCAATCAATGAATCTCTCATTTCCACTGCTTTACTTAATCTGACAACTTTACAAGGCTTATTATTTTGAATTTTGTGTTATTTTGTGAAACTTTTTTTTCTTGTATTTTGTTCTGTCTAATCCTAGCACAAACTCCATGAATGAAGAACAGGTATCATATATATTTCATATCTAACTCCCTAATGTGCAATTTCCTGATCAACACGTGTTCTCAGTGAAACTTGGTTCTATTAAAAAGAAATTAATACTAAGCATGTATGTCAAGTAATACATTTTTTCAATGGCATTGCCTTCAGAAACAAGACCCAGTTATTTTGCAAAAAAAGTAAAAAAGAAAAAGTAATAATTTCCTATTAGCTCTACCACAACTCCTTAGGATATACCAATTATTAATTGTTCAATGATAGCTACTAAAGGCCATGCACTATGCTAAACACTTCACACAAATTGTGCCACTTAATGTTCACAATGTTATCAACGGGGTACTGGTATTATACCCATTTTCCAGATGCCAAAACTGTAACTTAAGAGAGCTTACACAATTTGATCAAGGTGCCAAGTTAGAAAAATAACAGTCAGGATTTGAATCCATGGCATCATCTGACACCAGAGCACATGTTCTTAAGCACTTGCTGTTTGCCTTTTTTTAAAAAAAAAAAATATTTTATTTTTAAATAATCTCTACACCCGACACCGAGCAAACCCACAACCCCGAAATCAAGAGTCCCATCCTCCACCGACCAAGCCAGCCAGGCACCCCTTGCTATTTTGCCTCTTAAGGATAAAATTAAATGTTTTAAAGCTCAAAAGAAAAGAATAATTAAGCACAAAGCTTAAATCAAAAAGATGTTAGTTTTAAATGAAAAACGTGCCAAAACAGTGTAACGCTATGGAAGTTCAGGCAATTAAGAAAACCTGTTTGGTCGGTCCAAAAATCGTTAAGAAAGATCAGCAAACGAAAAAGATCCAGAACCACAGAAATAAAATTTTCAAAAAAGTAATGCATTCGAATGCTTCTTTTCTTGGGACATCATAATAAAACCAACACATTCTAGTGTCTTACACATTAGTATATTTCCCAATGAAATTCTACAAATGTTAGAATCCCCCGCCGTAATTCAATTTTTGGTTCTGGCAACCTACCCACCGCAGGCAGGTAAAAGGTTCGGAAATCTCAACCGTGATTGCTTGCTTACTTCCAGACTCCTAAAATATGAGTCAAAGGGCCAGTGTAAAAAGAACACTGCCTATCATCCATCTTCGTCTGGTGCCATTAGAAACACAGGCGCACATTTAAATTCGCATGCTACTAAGATCAAGCACCAGCCTACAATTCGTCCAAGATTCGGCAGCTGCACACCCAAGGTGCAGACCACAAGCTCTCAACTTTTCATTTTGACTATACGTTTTAGATTCTGGGTGCGAGAGCACACTTTGAATTGGCCCCTGGATGCAAAGAGGATTCCTGTCAGATTTCTCGGGAAGGGTGGGAGGCGTGAAGAAGGGACGGCCTCCCACCGGCCAGGAGCCCGCCGCGCGCCGAACCTTTTGTTGGGGAGGAGAAGAGGGCGGACCCCGCACCCTCCTGGGGGCAAACGGGGGTGGGCGGGGAGAGTGAGGGAGCGAGACGCCGCGGCGGCCCCCGGCCAGCCCGGGGGTGGGGACACAAAGAATTTGGGGAGAGCCGATCGGCCGGACGACGAGCTCCCCCACCCGCCCTGCAATAAGCCGCCGCGAAACTCCAGGCCCGGGCCGCCGAGAAGCGGGCGGAGGCGGGCGCTCGGGCGTGCGGGGCTCCCTGCGCCCCCCCACCCCCACCCGGGGCGAGGATCGGCCGCCGGCGCGGGCTGAGGGCCGGGGTTGGAGGGCGGCGCGAGGCCTCGGCGGCACCCGCCACAGCCGCGAGCCCCCGCCGCCCAGCCGCGGACCAGGCCGCCAGATCCCCGCGCCCGCGTCGCCACACCCACCCGCCTCCTAGGCCGGGCTCGGGAGGGCTACCGGCTCTTTCCCCCGCTGCGGCGGCGCGCCCCGCGCCCGAGATTTACCTGCTGATCTTCTGGGCAAAGGCGCGGCGCTCGGCCATGGCTGCTAAGGCGGCGGCGGCGGCGGTCTGGGCGCGGACGGGCGGGCGCGTGCCTCCTCGCTCGCGCTCCCTCCCTCGCGGCCTCCGCCAGTCCCAGCTCCGGACCGGGGAGGCTGGGGCTGGCGGCCGGAGCCGGGAACGAGCCCTGCCGTAATGCTCCTGAGAGGCGCGCAGTGAGAAACCGCTCCTCCCCCAGCGCGTCAATCCCCGCGGGAG
>NC_138372.1:46776257-46824309 GCF_054177405.1 Leptonychotes weddellii
CTTTCCCGAAAAGGAAGGGGAGGAAATGGAAGATGGGTTTTGCCGAGGGGGGCTGTGCTCTGCCGCCCTGGATGGCTGGGTTCTTGTTCCTGCAGCGCCCATCTCCGAGCAGTTGAAAGCACTTTCTGTTCTGCTCCGACCTTATGAATGGGGTCTGACCAGAGAAAAAATGGTTTTTCTTGTAGAAAAAGAGCTAAAAAAAACCTTTCTCCTACAGAAGTAACAATAATAATAGTTGACTTGTGGTGCTTAGCCAGGCACTGATGAAAGTTTTACAGGCATGATCTTAATCGCCACGACAGCTCTTTGAAGTAAGTTCTTATTATGCCCATTTTAGAGACAAGGAAATTGGTTCAAAGAAGCTAAGCGCCTGGCCCCAGGTAACACATACGGTAACCTCTTCAACTGAGGTTCAAACCCAGAGCCCAGTCCTTTTCTTTGAAGATGTTTCTCCGTTAACAATACTCTTGCTGAGACTATTACTTACCCCTTTGGGATCTCATTTTCCATTTATAAATGTTGGACCAGATGAGCTCTAATGTACTTTAGCATTTTGACGTCCTATTAAATAGTCTACATGTTTACCACTCAAAATGATCTTGCCTGTTAAATCCTATAAACAGGGAATAGCAAAAATCATGTCTTATTCTATTGTAATCCCATAGTATGTAGAATGTTTGGCTCCTAATTCATATTTGCTGATTGCTGATGTTATGGTGAAACTAGGAAAAATAATCTTGGTCTCATGTACCTTTACTCAAGTATTGCCAGGATTTATGTGTATTTTTTTATTATTAATATGTTAATATTAATATGTTCTCTCTGTGTCCTTGTGAGGTACATTGGATATTTGTTTTCCTCTCTTTTACAGTTGGAAATTCTGTAGCATAGAGCCATTTGCTCGGTCACACACTGAGTCAGGGGTGAAAGCCTCAATTAGTCAGATCCACAACTTCCTGTCTAGTTTTATAACCACTGTGGAAGACTTCATATTTTGTTTAACAATGCACATTCCAGTAAAGATAGTCTACTCAAAGAGGAATTTTGTGTAACTTCTACTCAAATGTATAGCCCACCTAGATATTCTAGAGAACACAAAGCTGAACTAGACTCAGTCCTGCTGTCAGGAAGTTTGAATCCATCGGGAAAGATGAAACAGCTACTCAAAGAACTGCAAGTCAAGTCTAACACTGTAACCTGGCCTTTAAGACACTGCTTGATAGGAACCCAGTCGTATTCTGTCACTTTCTTACCATGTGACCTTGAGCAAGCTCCTTAACCTTGACTATAAAATGAGGGGAATAGTTGTACCTACTTAAAAGAGTATTGTGCAGGGGCGCCTGGGTGGCTCAGTGGTTAAGCATCAGCCTTCGGCTCAGGTCATGATCCCAGAGTCCCAGGATCGAGTCCCACATTGGGCTTCCTGCTCAGCAGGGAGTCTGCTTCTCCCTCTGACCCTCTCCCTTCTCATGCTCTCTCTCACTCTCTCTCTCAAATAAATAAATAAAATCTTAAAAAAAAAAAAGTATTGGGCAGATTCATTGGGTTAATTCATATAAAATTCTTAGAACAGGGCCTGACATATGGTAAGTCCTATATGTACTAGCTTCTGTCATTGCTAAAACTGTTATTATCATTATTCAGCTTACACTTAAACTTGTCTTGGGTGCTTGATAGTCCCTGAAGCGTTTGTCTGCTCTCATGCTCCAGCCAGATGTTGCATGCCTTTATCTCTGCTCTCCAAACATCTTTTCACTACTCTCTTAGAGAATTGACCACATTCTGCCTTTCAATGGTTCTTTGTATACATGACTCACTAGTTGCCAAAGTGTCTGAAAGGACATTGCATGCACTGTGCAGCTTGCTGGGAACATTTAGAGCCTGAAGAGGACAAGCAGGACCAAGCTGTAAGCAGGGTAGACAGAGCCTGGGAAATACTCCAGGCTGGAGTGGTGGCCCCCACCTCAGGGAAGAGCTGACAGTCACAGGCAAGTCCGGTGTGGGCAGATATCCGTGTCCCACAAGGGTCCAAATTCAGGAAAATGCATTTAATTACAAAAGGAGTGACCGTGGAATTACTTTGGCTCCCCAGTATCCATGCTCCCCGTATATCCCTGCACATAAACACACACACCCGTCTCAATCCACCATACTTATATGGAGCTGATGCCCTCACCTCCAGGTTCAAGAATGAACATGTGGCCTAAGTCTGGCCAAGCAGAGAAGCACATTCTCCAGGCTTCTATGACTGGTTTAGGAATAGGTACATGGATCAGACCAAGACAATTGGGCCCAATCAGAACTGAAAATTGCATTTGCTGCACGAGGGACCTCAATCTAAAGGCCTACTTGAGAGTAAAGCCAAACACAGCAGAGAAGAAAGTAAAAAATGGAGAAAGATGAACTCTTTATAACATTACTTGAGCCTTGGACTTCGCAGTTACATGAACTAATAATGTGCTGGGGTTGTTTTGGCTTGGTTTGGTTTTGGGTGTTTGCGTAAGCTAATCTGAGTTGGGTGTTCTGTCTTTAGCAACTGAAAGAGTCTTTACCTAATACAAGCCTTCCTTTAGTCAACTGACACCACTAGGCCCTGGAGAGACAATGGTAAATAAGACGTTTTGTGGCCTCAAAGAGTTTAGAGACTGGCTGAAAAGATAAGCAAGTAGTTCAAGTGCTAAGACAGGAAAAATTCAGGAAGCTCCATATAAATTCTAGATAGCATCAATTCTCAGCATCAGGTGAAGACTAGATTATCACCAAGATGTTCATTTGACATGAGGTGGTAAAAACTGGATGGAGTTCAACGCCATGTTTAACTGTTAAAACTGGAAAGCCTGGGTGGAACCCTGGAAGCAGCAGTTGGCCCCACCATTTACTGGGATTCAGAACCTAAATTCCTCACTAATGGGAAGATACTTGCAAAGAAAGTACATACCAAGAGCTAGGACTAATTTGGCAGAGTCGCCTAAAAATAGTGTGTTTTAGGTAAGAATGCCTCAGGGCAGTTTTCTCAGTAAATATGCACAGTGTTCTAAAGTCCTTCAAACAGAAGACTTAGGAATATGGCACCGAGAAAGGGGGATGGAGGGCATTATAGTAGTTTCACATTCTAAATGATAATCAAGCTCAAGTTTCTCCCTTTAATATAGGGCTAAAAAGGATTATGGTTGTGGCAAGGTCAAGGTTTTAAGGCCACACTACAAAAGGGCAAAGTTTTGTGTCATAAGGGATAAAGTTCTGGCTTTGCAGGCAGAATGTGTTCTCTTTGGGGAATTTTGGGGGGATAGGGAGTAGTTCCCTTGTGAAGATTTGAATTTTTTTGAAGCACCACTGGATTCATGCAGTGTGATTGACCTGGGACTCCCTCTTAGAAGGCTCTAAGAAGGCCGAATGAGTGTGGTCTAGAGGAAGGGAGGACTGGGCATACCACTTAGGCTTACCTCAATCCCAAACTGAAGCCCAGGAGTTGGGTATAAAGTCCAAGCTAAAGATGCTTCTGTCTGCTTTGTCCTGTCACCCACTCTCTCTTAATACCTAGCAAAAGGGACAATTCAGGGATGCTATACCTGGTGACTCTTCCCAACTAATAGTACCCATGTTTACCCTGTTTATGATGCTTACTACACTATTCAATTATTGACTATTAATCTGTGTGCCCCATCAGACTCGATCTCTTATTCACCATTGTATTTTCAGCACATAATACACAGCCTGATTCATTATAATCACTCAGTCAATGTTTTTGAGTGAATAAATGCCATGGACTAAAGTGTTTGAGATCATGCCTTAATTTATATTTCCCCCAAAACAGAGCTTGAGACAAGGGCTTGGAAGCAGTTAGTTTATTAAGGAAGTGATCCTAAGAAGCTGGAATGAGGTAGTAGAAAGAATGGAACAGAGGAGGGAAAGCCAGTAAATGGTGTGTTATTGAGATGTTTACCACTGTGGGCAACGAGGCTCAAGCCCGCCTGTGACTCTCTGAAGAACTGTTGAATATGCACTTGAGAACTGTTCCTCTGATGTTGAGTATTTATTTAGCTGACTAAATGTATACCTCTAAATCCCTTGGTTGAAGACTGACGCTGGGGATATTAACTACCCCCACACTCCATGCCGCAAAAAGCTGAGAGAGATGGTTGTGCTTCTGATGGGAAGCCATCATGTGCGTAACTGTCCACCCCAGCCGCAGCTAGTCAGACACGAGCTATGGCAAGGAGACGAAGCATCAGTAGCATCTATTACAGCCCCCCGAAAGTGATGCAGAGACTACAATAGCTATCCTACCAGAATTAAATATATTTGGCCCTCACGGTCCTGCTGCTTTACAGAGCTGGAAAGGGCCTCCAGGCCCTTTTTGTTTATTTTGTTTATTTAGGGGGCAACTGGGTGGCTCAGTCGTTAAGCGTCTGCTTTTGGCTCAGGTCATGATCGCAGGGTCCTGGGATCAAGCCCCACATCGGGCTCCCTGCTCCACAGGAAGCCCGCTTCTCCCTCTCCCACTCCCCCTGCTTGTGTTCCCTCTCTTGCGGTGTCTCTCTCTGTCAAATAAATAAATCTTAAAAAAAAAAAAAAGATTTTATTTATTTATTTGACACAGAGAGAGATAGCTAAAGAGGGAACACAAGCAGGGGGAGTAGGAGAGAGAGAAGCAGGGTTTCCGCCAAGCAGGGAGCCCCACGTGGGGAGCGATCCCAGGACTCTGGTGCAGGGCTCAATCCCAAGACCCTGGGATCATGACCTGAGCCGAAGGCAGGCAGATGGTTAACAAATGAGCCACCCAGGCACCCCTGCTGGGGAATTTTAAATGTCTGGGTCAGGTTGTTAAGAACACAACCCACTCATCAATCTTAACACATACACACAGTCAACCAGTCATTATATTCCTCCTCACGTGATGTAAAGAGGAGATATCTAGAATGTATACTCTACCACCTATGAAATAGTTCTGCTGGAAATTTTAACCCAAATTTGTTCAAGCCTCTAGATCTAATTATCAGTTTATAGAAAATGTAGGGGATGGAGGAACATGTTAAGCAACACCCTAGGGTTACAATTAGCAAAATTAAGAATATGGTAAATGTTATAAGTCATAGTGACATGGTTCCTTCAACAAATAAATGACAAGGACCTTTTTTTTAAAGATTAAAAATACTGGGGTGCCTGGGTGGCTCAATTGGTTGAGTGCCTTCACTTCAGGTCATGATCCCGGAGTCCTGAGATCAAGCCCCACGTCGGGCTCCCTGTTCAGCAGGGAGTCTGCTTCTCCCTCTCCCTCCTCCTGCTTCCTCTCTCTCCCTCTCAAATAAATAAATAAATTTTTTTTAAAAGATCAAAAATATAATGAAAACAAGCAACAAAGGTAAATCAGACATCACCAAAATTAAAAACTTTTGTACATCAAAAAACACAATTAAGAAAGTGAAAAAGCAAGGCAAAGAATGGGAGTAAAATGTCTAGAATATATCAACAACTCTTATAAGTCAATAATAAAATGAGAAATAATTCAATTTTAAAATGGACAGTTTTGGGGCACCTGGGTGGCTCACCCAGTTAAGCGTCTGACTCTTGATTTCAGCTCAGGTCATGATCTCAATGTGGTGAGATCAAGCCCTGCGTCAGGCTCCGTGCTGGGCATGGAGCTTGCTTAAGATTTTCTTTCTCCCTTTCCTCTGCACCCCTCAAATAAATAAATAAATAAATAAATAAATAAATAAAATGGACAGTTTCAATAGACATTTCTCCAAAGAAAATATGCAAATGGCCAATACACATATGAAAAGATGTTCCAACATCATTGGACATCAGGGACATGCAAATCAAAACCACAGTGAAATACCACTTCACATCCTCTAAGATGATTAGAATAGAAAGGGCAGATATTTGTTAAGTGTTGATGAGAATGTGGAGAAATTGGAACCCATCATATATTTTTGGTGGGGATATAAGGTGGTATAACTATTTTGGCAAACAGTCTGGCAGATCCTCAAAATGTTAAACATAAAGTTACCATGTGACCCAACTATTCAATTCCTAGGTATATACCCAAAAGAAATGAAGGCTATGTCTACACAAAACTTGCACATGAATATTTATAGCAGTATTATTCATAATAGCCAAAAAATAGAAACAACCCAAATGCCCATCAACTGATGAATGGATAAAATGTCATGTATACATACAATGGAATATATTTTTTGGCAATACAAAGAAATAAAGTACTGATACAAACTACAACATGGATAGATGGACCTTGAAAACATTATGTAAGTGAAAGGAGCCAGACACAAAAGGCCACAAGTTGTAGGATTCCATTTATATGAAATGTCCAGAATAGACAAATCCATAGAGACAGAAAGTAGATTAGTGGTTCCCAGGGGCAGAGACAAAGGGAGAATGGGAAATGACTACTGATGGGTATAAGGCTTCCTTGGGGATGATGAAAATGTTCTAATATTAATTGTCATGGTTGCACAACTCTGTGAGTATCCTAAAAGCTATAAATTATACATTTTAAATGGGTGAGTTGTATGAAATGTGAACTCTATCTTGAACTGTTTTTATTCACAACACTCTGACATGAAATGTATGTAGTTTTTTCCCCCATACCAGCCAATTCTCCAACTCTCTAGACATCAACTGGGTGTCTTATGGTTCATTTTTATTCTGACACTACCCAGAGTTTGCATAGACCTCGCAGGTAAAGGGCTCAATCCCACCACAATGCCCCCATCTCAGGTGCCAGTTGCAAATCATGGGTTGCCATCTGTACTTCTGACCAACCAGCTATAAATTCAGTGCTCCCACAATATCCTCCCCAAGTTCAGTAATTTGATAGAATGGCTCACAAAGCTCAGGAAGACACTTTACTTAATATCACTAGTTACTATAAAGAATACAAATAAACAGGCAAATGAAGAGGTACTTAGGGCAAGTCCAGAAGAGACTCAGCACAGGAGGTCTGTCTGCATGGAGTTGCAGTACACTGGTCTCCTAGCACATGAATGTTTCTGCCAACTCAGAAGATTTCCAAATCCCATCATCTGGAGCTTTTTATGGATGTTCCATTTTGTAGGCATGGTTGATTAAACCATTGGTCATTGGTGAGTCAACTCAATCTCCAGCTCCAACCCTTCACAGAGGTCTGTGGGTGGGGCTGAAAGTTTCAACTCTCTAATCACATGGTTGGTCCCTCTGGCAACAAGCCCCATCCTGAACTGATCTAGGGGCCCACTAAGAATCACCTTATTGTCATAAACTCAGACATGCTTGAAAGGAGCTTTTTATGAATAACAAAAAAACCTCTATCACCTCTATTACTCAGAAAATTCCAAGGATTTTAGAAACTCTGTATCAGGAACCAGGGACAAAGCCCAAATATATATTTCTTATTGTACCACATATCTCAATAAAGCTGTCATTAAAAAATGGAACAAGGAGCACCTGGCTAGCTCAGTCAGAAGAACATGAGGCTCTTGATCTCGGGGTCATGGGTTCAAGCCCCATGTTGGGTATAGAGATTATTTAAATAAATAAACTTTTTTAAATAATGGAATAAAACAGACTTAAGAAGCATACTATATTAGTCACAGTTGTCCAGAAAAACAGAATAGGAGAAAGAGACAGAGAGAGAGAGTGGGGAGTGGGGAGGAGGGCAAGGGAGTTGGGGGTAGAGAGATTTATTATAAGGAATTGGTTCACACAATTATAGAGACTGACAAGTCTCAAGATCTGCAGTTGGCAAGCTGGAGACCCAGGAGAGCCAATGATGTAGTTCCAGTCTAAGTCAGAAGGCCTCAGAACCAAGAAAGCTGATGGTATAGTTCCAGTATGAAGGCCAGGAAACTCAAGGTCCAAAAGAGCCAATATTTCAATTTGAGTCGTCTGAAGGTAGGAAACAACTTATATCCAGGTCAAAGGCCATTCAACAGGAGGAATTCCCTCTTATTCAGGGACAGGTCAGACTTTTTGTTTGATTCAGGCCTTCAACTGATTGGACAAGGCCCACCCATGTTATGGAGGGCAATCTGCTTCACTCAGTCTATCAATTTAAATATTAGACTTGGGGCACCTCGGTGGCTCAGTCGGTTAAGTGTCTGCCTTTGGCTCAGTTCATGATCCCAGGGTCCTGGGACTGAGCCCCTCATCGGGATCCCTGCTCAGCAGGGAGCCTGCTTCTCACTCTCCTTCTGCCCCTCTGCCCTGCTCATGCTCTCTCTGATTGGCTCTCTCTCAAATAAATAAATAAAATCTTTAGAAAAAAATAAATATTAAACTCATCCAGAAACACCCAGAACAGTGTTTGATCAACTATGTGGGCACCATCTGGCCCAGTGAAATTGACACATAAAATTAGCCATCACACATTCCAATCCAAATACAATGTGTGAAGTTTTGGGAATTGAAGGAAAAAAAAAACTAACTATAAAATAAAAGACATTGTGAGACAGCAAATTCTGATCACTGGGTTTTAAATGACATTAAGAATTGTTATTTTGATATTTTCCATTTGTTCCTCTAGATCCACTCTCTACCCTGCTCTCTGCTCTGGAGGGCTGGCCCTGTGTGTCAACTATATCTCCTCCCTGCCTTTAACTATTAGATGGACTTGGCCAGTGAAAAATAGTGGTAAGAACTCTAGGGAAGGAGGAGAGTAATATCAGGGTATTATTCCCCAGCTTCCTTTCCTGCAAGGTCACATTTTGCTTACTGTGTCTCTTGGACAAAGTTATTATTTCTCTCAGAGCAGCCAACTCTATAGACTCTTTTTTAAAATATTTTTAAATTTAAATTCAATTTAATCAACATATACTGTATTATTAGTTTCAGAGGTAAAATTTAGTGATTCATCAGTTGCATACAATACCCAGTGCACATTTCTTCAAGTGCCCTCCTTAATGTTACCCCATCCCCCCACCCACCACCCCTCCAGCAACCCTCAGTTTTGTTTCCTATAGTTAAGTGTCTCTTATGGTTTATATGAGTGCACTATACCTGTGGTTCCCCTATACCCTCTGTTTTCCTCGTATTTTTCCTTCCCTTTCCCCATGTTCATCTGTTTTGTTTCTTAATTCCACGTATGAGTGAACTCATATTATAATTTTCTTTCTCTGACTGACTTATTTCACTTAGCATAATATCCTCTAGTTCCATCCATGTTGTTGCAAATGGCAAGATTTCAATCTTTTTGATGGCTGAGTAATATTCATGTGTGTGTGTGGGGGGGTGTACACCACCTCTTCTTTATCCATTCATCTGTCGATGGACATCTTGGCTCTTTCCACAGTTTGGCTATTGTGGACGTTGCTGCTATAAACACTGGGGTGCCTGTGCCCCCTTTGAATCACTATGTTTATATCCTTTGGATAAATACCTAATAGTGCAATTGCTGGGTCATAGGGTAGCTCTATTTTTAACTTTCTGAGGAACCTCCCTACTGTTTTCCAGAGTGGCTGCGCCAGTTTGCATTCCCACCAACAATGTAAGAGAGTTGCCCTTTTTCTGCATCCTCACCAACCTCTGTTGTTTCCTAAGTTGTTAATTTTAGCCATTCTGACGGGTGTGAGGTGGTATCCCATTGTGGTTTTGATTTGTATTTCCCTGATGCTGAGTGATGTTGAGCATTTTTTCATGTGTCTATTGGCCATTTGTATGTCTTCTTTGGAGAAATGCCTGTTCATCTCTTGTGCCCATTTCTTGACTCCTCTACATTCTAGTAACCACTTCCTCCCCTTATCCATATGGCATTGTAGGAAGTACCAACTTAGTCACTTACTTTGGGTTAGTGCACCAAACCTGTGATTCCCCTATACACACAACCTTTAAATAAACCCTCCTAAAGTTATCTTATTTTGAATGTGTCATCTGTTTCCTGTTGAAACCTTGATTTAAGTGTCATAAGGGTTTTGTGGTTGTAAAAAAAAGAGAGAGAGAGAGGGAGAGGGAGTCCTTTATTCCTTGAAAATACACACTGGAGTGTTTATGAATGAAATTATATAAGGTCTGGGATTTGCTTTAAAAATAATTCAAGGGACGTCTGGGTACCTCAGTTGGTTAAGTGTCTGCCTTCAGCTCAGATCGTGATCCCAGAGTCCTGGGATCGAGTCCCACATCAGGCTTCCTGCTCAGTGGGGAGTCTGCTTCTCCCTCTGCCTACCACTCCCCCTGCTTGTCCTCTCTCTTTCTCTGGTAAATAAATAAATAAAATCTTTAAAAATAAATAAATAAAATTCAACATGATTAGGGGCTCCTGAGTGACTAAGTAGATTAAGGGTCCGACTCTTGATTTCAGCTCAGGTCGGGATCTCAGGGTCATGGGATGGAGCCCTGCATCGGGCTCTGCACTCAGCACAGTCTGCTTGAGATTCTCTCCCTCTCCCTCCCCCTAAGCCTCTCCCCCCACTCACCAACATGCTCTCTTTCTCAAATAAATAAGTAAATAAATAAATGAGATTTTTTTTTAATTCAACATGATTAATATTTAGTGAGTATAGAGTTTCAGTATTAAAAGGTGAAAAAGTTCCAGAGATCTGTTGCACAACGATATGAATATATTTAACCCTATTGAACTTCACACTTAAAAATGGTTAACATGGGGGGTGCCTGGATGGCCCAGTCGGTGAAGCATCTGCCTTTAACTCAGGTCATGATCTCAGGGTCCTGGGATCGAGACCTACATCAGGCTGCCTGCTCGGTGAGGAGTCTGCTTCTCCCTCTCCCTCTGCCTCTCCCCACCACTCTTGCTCTCACTTGCCTGTTCTCTTTCTCAAATAAGTAAATAAAATCTTTTAAAAAATGGTTTAGAGGGTACATTTAATCTATGTACAACATAAACACACACAAAATCATAATCCAACATGGGTTTATGTTGATGATTGTTGAAGCTGGGTGATGGGGACATGGGGTTCATTGCATCATTCTTTCTAAGTTGGAAAAAAGTCTCAAATTAGCATGATGTCAGACAGGAGAAGACAACCTGCTGATTAGAGAAAAAAGAAAGAGTTGAAAGCTCAGAGAATGAATCTATCGTGTAGCTAGACTGGAAGGTTTAAGCAGCCAGGTTAAGAAAAGAAAGCAAGTAGAGGCAATGTAGGATCAAGGCCAGCTCAGAACCAATATCTGTGGTGCCCTACTGTGTTGTTCTTATTTCACTTAACTAAGCTAGGATCTGAAACCTGCTGGGTATTATTTATTCTGAATCTGGGCCCAGCTGAGCCCAGTGTTCTTTAGGAACAGTACGGTAGATCTGAAACAAGCAGGTTTGACACAGAGAAAGGAAGGAGAAGCACCAAAGTTAAAAAGAGTTGGAGTCATGGAAAGGTTATGCTGCGGGGTGCCTGGCTGGCTCAGTCAGTGGAGCATCTGACTCTTGATCTTGGGGTTGTAAGTTCAAGCCCCACATTGGGTCTAGAGATTATTTAAAAATAAAGTCTTTTTTAAAAAGAAAAGAAAGGTTATGCTGGGTAGGAAACCCTACACATTTGCAGGTTGTGGGGAATGACTAAGAGGAGAAAGAAAATTGGGTAATATGAGAGAGACACTTTTAGTAACATTGAGAGAAAGAGGTATCTTTCATCTGCTACCTCAGGAGGAAAGAGAAGGATGGAAAGCCATGTAGCATTTCAGAAGTAGAAATCAGGGAAACTGAGACAGCGACATTCTGGTTGCATTCCATTTTCTTAGTAAATATAACCATGTAATGCTAATATATTTGTTTTCTATCACTGCATAACCAAAGGTGACCATCATACATTTGTCATATAATGTAACCTATCAAGGGAGCAACTACTTCATCATATACATGGGTCCTACCCACCCACTGAAGGAGGGCTTATACAGAACATGTACACCAGAGGCAGGCAGTTGGGAGGCCATCTTAGAATTCTGCCTACCACAGCTAGGAAATTGGTTCAATCTGTTAACTAAGAGATAAGGCCTTGACTGGGGAGCCAGGGTATTAAAAATTTACCAAGAGACGCAGAGAATGAAATGGGGAAGGTGCTGAAAGTCACAGTCTCTCTTGATACAGTTGGAGCAGGGGGCTGGAAATCAGAAAGACTGGAGTTTATTTATTTATTTTTATTTTTATTTTTTTTTAAGATTTATTTATTTACCTATTTGACAGAGAGAGAGAGAGAGAGCACAAGCGGGAGGAGCAGCAGGCAGAGGGAGAGGGAGAAGCAGGCTCCGCACAGGGTAGGGAGCCCAATGTGGGGCTCGATCCCAGGACCCCGGGATCATGACCTGAGTCGAAGGCAGACACTTAACCGACTGAGCCACCCAGATGCTCCAAGACTGGAGTTTAGTTCTGGCTCTGCCGTAATCTTACTATGTGACTTTGACCAAATCACAACCATCTGGAACCTCTTTTTCCTCAGCTATAAAATAAAAATGATGAAACTAGATGAGTGTTAAGGTAAATAAAAATCCTCTGTTATCAGTATGATACGGCACGGGGACAAGTATGAAAAAGAGTGGTAGAGTATTCTTTTTCCAAACATTTTAAAGAATTGCACAACTTGCTCTGTTTAGGGACTACTGGGAGTAGCCTTGCTTAATGGTAGGGAAAGAGTAGATGATTACCCCTGAAGAATGCTGCCAGAACCCATAATTATGTGATTCGAAAATAGAATGTTATCTCATACCTTAGCTCTGGTATTTGCTGTTTTCATCTATCTGCAATTTGTTTTAAAATTCATTGCTTTCTTTACTGGTTTAACTCTATAATATCACTAGTTTGTTTTACAATAGGTAGGATATTCTATCAAGACAATTCTGAATCAGATTCTGACTCTGCTTCTCTCTCTGCTACTGCCTCTAAAAACTTACCTACTATCACTGAATTTAATATTCTCTACTGCTCAGAGATTATGATAGATATTTCTGAAAGATTTCATGAAAATAATTGATAGTACAAACACAGTTTAAGAGCTATAAGTAAAAGGCGAAAGATTTATGCAATCTGAAGAGAAACCAGAGTAGAAAGAACTTAAATATGGCTATAAAAGTTTGCTTCTATTTGGTATATTTCTTCAAAGTACATTTTTAAGTACAAGAATTACTTAGGCAGGGCGCCTGGGTGGCTCAGTTGGTTGGGCGACTGCCTTCGGCTCAGGTCATGATCCTGGAGTCCCTGGATTGAGTCCCGCATCGGGCTCCCTGCTCGGCGGGGAGTCTGCTTCTCCCTCTCCCACTCCCCGTTTGTGTTCCCTCTCTCGCTGTGTCTTTCTCTGTCAAATAAATAAATAAAATCTTTAAAAAAAAAAAAGAATTACTTAGGCAGCCCCTTATGGTTGTCAGCTCTGTAAGCTTGTATACTGTTACTTTTCCCTCTATAATGTATTTGTAAATCACAGACCTGGGAGGAATCTGAGAGTTTATCTGGCTCAGCTGAAGTGGAATGAAATGATTTCAACTAAAACCATCCAAGAAGTGGCAGAACCAGGGACAAAACGCAGGTCTCTATATTCCATTCAAATATTACTTTCATGACTCCATGGTATCCATTCATTCATTGACTTATTCACTCACTGAATAAATATCTTTGAGTGCTACTCTGTGCCAAGGTTTGTGCTGGGACATAGTGATACACTATGAATGAGAAAATAATCCTTGCTTTCCAGGAAGTTGATAAAGGAGAGGTGGGGAGGGAAGTAGGCAAGCAAACAGGAAATTCTTTGACAAAAGTATGCACAGAGTACTTTGGGAATACATAAGAAAGGACTCTAACCAATGCTTAGGTGGGCAAGAAAAGCTTCCAAGAAGAGGTGACCTGAATCCTAAAGGACAAGTAGAAATGAGCCAGACAGAGAAACCAGTGAGTGTGGGGAATGAGCGTTCCAAGCAGAAAAAACGATATGTACAGATAGAGCTTTGGCTTATTCTGTGAGACTGCAAATGGTTCTATGTAATTCGAGCTTGGCATACGAAGTTGGGAATGATAAGAAGTGAGACTGGAGAGATAAAGCAGAGGCCAGTTTATGAAGGGGTTGGTATGCCAGGCTGAGGTATAATGTACTCCCTGAAAGAAATGGCTTGGGAAGTGGAGGAGGACAGGGAATGAGCTGATCAAATTTGAGTTCTATGATTACTCTGACTTTACTGGAGAAGTTAAAAGTGAGGATGGGAAGACTAATCAAAGGTTGTTGTGTTAATCCAAGGGTATTACTCCATAGATCTGGTTAGTATAACAGAAACCCTCCCTGCCAAAGTGGTATACATGAGATAAAAGTTTTTTCCTCCCTAAGTCTGGGCAGAAGCAATCCAGAGCTGGTAGACAGCAGTTCCAGGCCATGGAGTCTCAATTGTTGCCCTCATCTGTATGTTCCAAAATAGTTCACCATTACCACAGATGCATTACAGCCTGAGATACAGAAAAATGAAGAAGGGGATATATTTCCCTTTAAGTTTATGACCTGGAATTTCCACATCACTTCAGCTCCTATCCCATTAGCCAGAATTCAGACACATGACCATTGCCTAGTGCAAAGTTAGCTACAAAATGTAGTTTTTATTTTGTGAGGCCATGTGTCCAATTAAAAAACAGGGGTTTACTTTACTTATTTTCTTATTTTTAAGTAGGCTCCATGAATAGCATGGAGCCCAACTCGGGGCTTGAGCCTACAACCCTGAGATCAAGACCTGAGCTGAGATCAAGAGTCGAACACTTAACCAACTGAGCCACCTGGCACCTCAACAGGTGTATGTTACCCTAAATAAAGGGGAGAATAAACTTTCTGGGAAACAATATACAGTTTCTATCATCTAAGTACAAAATATAAAGGACCCAAAGCCATCTATAGATTCAATGCAATCCCCATCAAAATACTAATGTCATTCTTCATAAAAATGAAAAAAAAAAATCCTAAAATGTGTGTGGAACCACAAAAGACCCAGAATAGCCAAAGAAAAAATCCTGAGGAAAAAGAACAAAGGTAGAGGTATCACACTTCTTGGTTTCAAACTCTACTATGAAGTTATAGTAATAAAAACGGTATGGTATTGGCACAAAAATAGACATATAGCCCAGTGGAACAGAATAGAGAGCCCAGAATCAAACCCTTGTTTATATGGTCAACTAATATTTGACAAGGTAGCCAATGAGGTAAGGATAGTTGCTTCAACAAATGGTGCTGAGAAAACTAGGAAAACATATATACAGCAAGGAAATTGGAACCCTATTTCACACCACCCACAAAAATTAACTTGAAGTGGATCAAGGACTTAAACATAATACCAGATGCTATAAAACTCCTAGAAGAAAATGTAGGGAAGAAGCTCCTTAAAAAAAAAAAAAAGAGGGCGCCTGGGTGGCTCAGTCGTTAAGCGTCTGCCTTCGGCTCAGGTCATGATCCCAGGGTCCTGGGATCGAGTCCCACATCGGGCTCCCTGCTCTGCGGGAAGCCTGCTTCTCCCTGTCCTGCTCCCCCTGCTTGTGTTCCTGCTCTCGCTATATCTCTCTCTGTCAAAAAAATAAATAAAATCTAAAAAAAAAAAAAAAAAGAAGCTCCTTGACATTGGTCTTGGCAATGATTTTTTTAAAAGATTGATTGATTGATTGATTGATTTGACAGAAAGAGAGAGAGCAGAAGGAAGAGGAGCAGGAGAGGGAGAAGCAGGCTCCCCGCACTGAGTCCAACATGGGACTTCATCCCAGGACTCTGAGATCACAACCTGAGCCAAAGGCAGATGCCCAACCGACTGAGCCACCCAGGAGCCCTGGCAATGATTGTTTGGATATGACACCAAAAGAACAAAAAAACAAAAGCAAAAATAAAAAAATGAGACTACATCAAGATTAAAAGCTTTTGTATAGCAAAAGAAACAACAAAATGAAAAGGCAACCTATAGAATGTGAGAAAATTTGTGGAAACCATATATTGGATAAGGAGTTAAGGTCCAAAATATATAAAGAACGCACACAATTCAGTAACAAAAAGACAATCCAATTAAAAAAAAATGGGTAGAAGAAAAAAATGGACTTTTTCCCAAAGAAGTCATCCAAATGACCAACAGGTACCTGAAAAGACACTCAACATCACTAATTATTAGGCAAGTGCAAATTAAAACCACACTGAGATATTACCTCACATCTATTAGAATGGTTATAATCAAGAAGACAAGAGATAACAAGTGTTGGCAAGAATTTGGAGAAAGGGGAACTCTTGTGTACTGTTGGTGGGAATGTAACTTGGTGCAGCTGCTATGAAAAACAGTATGGAGGTTCCTCAAAAAATTAAAAATAGAACTACCATGTGATCCAGAAATTTCACTTCTGGGTATTTATCTGAAGAAAATGAAAACACTAACTTGAAGAGATGTCTGCCCCACCATGTTCATTTCAGCATTATTTACAGTAGCCAAGTTATGGAAACAACCTAGGTGTCCATTGATGGATGGATAAAGAAAACGCAGTATAAACATTTACAATGGAGTATTATTCAATCATGGATAAGAAGGACATTCTGCCATTTGGAACAACATGGATGGAATTTGAGCACTTTATGCTAAGTGAAATAAGTCAGAGAAAGACAAGTACTCTATGACATCACATATATATGGAATTTTAGAAAGCCGAACTTGTAAAAACAGAGAATAAAATGATTACCAGGGGATAGGGGGTGAGAGGACAGGACAGAGGTTGCTTAAGAGTACATAATTATCGGGCGCCTGGGTGGCTCAGTTGGTTAGGCGACTGCCTTCGGCTCGGGTCGTGATCCTGGAGTCCCGGAATCGAGTCCCATATCGGGCTCCTTGCTCGGCGGGGGGTCTGCTTCTCCCTCTGACCCTCCCCCCTCTCATGTGCTCTCTCTCTCTCATTCTCTCTCTCAGGTAAATAAATAAAATCTTAAAAAAAAAAAAAAGAGTACATAATTATCTGTTGTTTAAGAGTACAGTAAGTAGCAAAATAGCCCCAGAGATATGACGCACAGTACAGTGAATATAGACAATAATATTGTTTTTTAATCATCAAACTTGCTAAAAGACTAGAACTTCATTATTCCAGCTATTGAAAACAAAAGATCATTATGTAACATGATAGAGGTGCTAATTATTGCTACAATGGCAATCATATTACAATATATAAATGTATCAAAGGAACATGTTACACCCCTGGAATTTATACAATGTTATATGTCAAATATATTTCAGTAAAAAAGAAAAGGACCTGAACTAAGGTAGTGGCAGTGAAAATGAAAAGAAGTGTACCAGTTTGAGAGGTAATTAGGAGGTAGAGTTGAGTCAGATTGGCTATGAAAAGTGAGGGACAGGACGATGCCAGAAATAATACCCAGGTTTCTGACTTGGGAACCTGGATGGATGATGGTGAATAACATTTACTAAGTAAAAACACAAAAGAAGAGATTTAGGGAGGAAGTAAAGAATTCAGTTTTGCACAAAACCTAGAGACACAGCAGTCTGAAAAACCTGATTCCCTAAGAGCCGATATGAAAGAACATTTTATTTAGGCCATATCGCTTAAGAGTAGAAAAAAGAAATCATTTGATTTTATTATGTCAGTGCCAGAACTCAAACAATTCAGTTATTAAAGAATCCTTGGTTGTCTGGATAGACCATATATATGTATTTTTAGTCATTTATTTGACGCACTTGATGTATTCTCCTGAATTCCACTGCGGGTGAGCATGCGAGTCCAAAAGAACTCCCGTCTCTGCTCAGGCAACTCTTTTTATGAACTTCCCATAATAAAATGCTGAAGCCTGGAGTTCTTAAAATCTACAAACTGCTCATTAGTGCTTTGCAAAAACACATTGTTTCCACTTACCAGCACAAAAGAATTGTTTTGGTTTTCTTTCTTTAATTCTAGTTTTATTTGTGTTGTTGCTATTGGGTATGTTTTGTTTAAGAATGGTATAAACCATGAGAGTGCTAACAGACAAAAAGGTGAGTCTAACCTGCTTTACACTAAAAAGTCTCTTTGCAGAGAAAATCACCTTTATTACGGATCAATGTTAGGTTGGAGGGCTGATGTCTGAGCAAGTGGGCTTCCTAATACTGAGTCCAGAGTTATTCAGACCTACATACCCAGTTGCAGGCAGTGCAGAAACCAGGGAGACCCCTCCTCTAGCCCCAGCATGGGCAAGGCCTGACCCTGGAGAAGCAGAGAGATAATACATGGCTCCTCTCTTCAGTTATATTCCAAGAAGAAGCTGAGCTGTTCATGCCCAATTTCTTTTTTCAAACTTTACCCCCAGGTGGAATGAGTGCAGAGTTGGCAGAAGATCAGAAGCACTATACTAATATATACGCTAATGGGCTACTGTCAAATGGAAGAAACATCCGCAGCAGGAAAGAAGTATCTTCAATAACTCTGATAGCATACTCACAGGTTAAATACATCTATTTGTCTACCTAGAAGGTCCCAATTGTTTGATTTATAGCTCTTTCTAATATTCTTGATAAAAATTTATTTTTTCCTTTGCCTTATAAAGTTTGAGAAATTACCTGCCTATACTTAGAGTTTTAATAGTACCATCACTTTATCATTACAAAGCAATTATACTAAGCACCTACCTGTATGTAACCTTGGGATAGATACTTTAATCTCATATTTTATCACTGCTATGATTTCAAGAGAGGACATTTATTTTAACAGATTGTGAACCATGAGGGTATAGATGAGCTCAATGCTAATGACAGCTCCCAAAGGCCTTTATCTATCTTATTCAGCACTGCTCCCAAGCTTAGTGCCTGGCACATAAAGGGTCGCAATAAATATGTGTTGGATAAATGAATATACTTTCCCCAAATCTCACATTTATTTGGATGGTCCATATCTAAGTTAGTGTTTATAGAAGAGCCTTCATATTTGCCAAGAAATATGTTCTGGAAGACTTTTCTTTCTTTCTTTCTTTCTTTTTTTATGTTTTATTTATTTATTTGACAGAAAGAGAGAGAGACAGGAGAGAGGGAACACAAGTGGGGGTGGGAGAGGGAGAAGCAGGCTTCCTGCTGAGCAGGGAGCCCAAGGCAGGGCTCCATTCCAGGACCCTGGGATCATGACCTGAGCTGAAGGCAGACGCTTAACGGCATACACTTAAAGACTGAGCCACCCAGGTGCCCCTCTGGAAGACTTTTCAATTGGGAAAATCCTCAGTACTGTAGAGATGTTTTTGAGGGAGAGGAAAGCCAAGAAGAGAGAGTTAAAAGAAAAAGTGTGATGCTCCTTTTTCAAGTGGGTATTTGCATATATTCTCTCCCCAGCATTTTCTCCTCTCTACATAGTTCCCCCCCTTTCCTTTCTTTGTATTCTTTTGCTGCTGCTTCCCCCCCCCAACCCCCATCCTTCTCCTCCTCTTCTTCCTCATGGAGAGGACAGGCAGCACCCAGGAAGGAGGAATACCAATTTAGAAGAGCCTGGTCTACACTAGAGGAGTCAGGGACTCTCCGGACTGGGGGGATGGAGCACATTAGAGAAGATAAAAGTCTGCAGCTTTCTAAACCAATTGTGATGTTGGTATTTCTCAGCACATACCTCGCTTGTTAAAGATAAAATAAGAATCACTTCATTTTTCAATTAAAAAAAAAAAGATTCCAAGTAACAGATAAGCTGATCAAATTTGCATTTTAAATCAACTGGCTGGTGGATGGAAGATGAATGTGAAAGGGTCAACGCTGGAGACCTGGAGAATGTAGATTGTTGGCAGTCATCCAGCCAAGAAATTTTGAGGGCCTGAGTGGTGGTAGTGATTTTAGGAATGGAAAGGAGGAGACTTGGCTAATTAACGATATAAACTTGGTGTTGAAGAGTGACTAGGAAATTAACCTGGCAGAGAAGTGAAAAAAGGATATTCCTAGGCAGGAGGAGAGGCAGGGAGAGGTGGAAAAGCAAGAAATGTTCTGAGAAGTAATTAACAAATAAGTCAGCGTGACAGGCACACAGTATTACTATGAGAATGTGTCAAACAAAAACAAGAGCTGGACAGTAAGTAGTTAAAATGGTGAAAACAGGGGCGCCTGTGTGGCTCAGTCGTTAAGCGTCTGCCTTCAGCTCAGGTCCTGGGATCGAGCTCCGAGTTCCGCATGGGGCTCCCTGCTCCACGGGAGGCCTGCCTCTACCTCTCCCATTCCCCCTGCCTGTGTTCCTGCTCTCGCTGTGTCTTTCTCTGTCAAATAAATAAATAAAATCTTTAAAAAATAAAAAATAAAAAAATAAAATGGTGAAAACAGATTTAATTCAGGAACTATTACAATAGGAGAAAAGAGACCTCAGTATAGAATTGGGCTCAATTTAGAATTAAAAAAAAAAGTGGGGATTTGTAGCCAAGGATGGGGTGGGTGGGTGGGGATGTCAGTCAGTGGATGGAAAATTACTAAAAGGGTAGAATAATCTTGCTAAAATGACCGAATAGGATTCTTGCTGAAAGTAGGCCAGAATCATCAGGTATCACCTGGGAGATGGTGGGAAATGGCAAATTTGACCAGATATTGAGGGTGATCAGATACCTAAGGTGAGGGATTCCCTCTACGCTGACTTAGCAGGATTCTTGCTACAACTGGTCCATGTGAGCCCAACAAAAATTGAAACTGAAGCCCAAGGTCAAAGCCTAATTGAGAAGAGAGTTTAGAGGAATCTGAATAAAGTTTGATCAAAAAAAAGCATCTTTGTCAGGTTGAGGCCAAAGAAAGAGATGGTTGGGTAGTCAAAATCTAATTCATGAAGGGTCTCCTATGTTTTCTCAGGAGTTTGGTCTCTTTAATAGCTATGCTTGCAAACTACCCACATCCACCTTCTTCTCCTTTTGTAAGAAAGAGGCTCTGAACTCCAGGAGATGCCATAAAGTCAAGGAGTTCTTGGTAGGAGGGCCATAGTCCCTCCAGAAATATTCAGAACCATAATCAAGAATCCTCACACAGGGAGGGCCTGTAGTTCCTTTGTGAATGACCTTTCAATCCTGCAAACCTCATAGCCTAAATCACCACTGAGTGTTATCTGAATATAGGCTGCCCTTTTAGTCTCTAATTTCATTGCATTGACTGAGGCTTTAGTGAGTCTATTGTTGGAAAAGGAAGCATTTGTGCCTCAAGTACAGGAAATCACCAAACAATTAACTTCCATGGACTCGTGCAGCCTGGGTCAAATGCCTCAGTGTGATCGTCTTTGTTTCATGTCAGGCTATTGAGGAAATGTTTTGCAGGTCAGAATCTTGGCTTTAATGTGTTGTTTTGAGTCAATGGGGTCAGCTGTGAGACCTCTAACAGTGATAATTATCTATAATAAAATGTGAATATAGCTGTCAGAGGTCTGCCATGAGGAAGGGAAGATTTCAGGGGGGAAGAGAATTTTCTCTAAAATACACTGTAATTTGGATATTTGGAGGTGGGAAGGGCCACTTACAGAGACCAGGGAGAAAATAGCGTGGGAAGAAGGCAAAAGGAGAATAGTTATTACATTTTGTGGGCAGGGAAACATTAACCCCTCGGAGACAAAGAAGTTGGTGTGTGGGGGAGAGTTTAAAGGGATGGTTAGAATTTGGGCTTATATAGCATCTTAACAAAAGATAAATTTTTTGAGAAGTGACAAGACGAAGGAAAAGGGCTTTGAATTTCAATTGGGTGGCAGACTGTGGGAAGGCAAACATGGGGGAAATAATGGACGGTAAGCGCTAGTTACTAAAATTTGTTATGTGGATTCCTTGGGGCTAATAAGGGTCTAGAGTTTTCTCCCATGATCAACCTTTGTCCTGCCTGGCAGAGATAGGAAGGGAAATACCTTTACAAATTTAGGTCCTGCTTTTAGGCAAATAAGGGGAGGGCAAAGAGTTTATCTTTTCTTTCTTTCTTTTTTTAAACATTTTATTTATTTATTTATTTATTTGACAGAGAGAGAGATCACAAGTAGGCAGACAAGCAGGCAGAGGGAGAGGGAGAAGCAGGCTTCCCGCTGAGCAGGGAGCCTGATGCGGGGCTCGATCCCAAGATGCTGGGATCATGACCTGCGCCGAAGGTAGACACCCAACTGACTGAGCCACCCAGGCGCCCCAAAGAGTTTTTCTTATATCTGCTTTTTCTCAGTTACCTTCAGTTTAAAATAAGTGTCTTATTCTGGGGTGGCATATTCTGCCACCCTTCAGCAGCTACTATGTGAACGGGACAAATAAGATCCCTCCTTTTGAGATGTTTACATGCCAGGTGGGAGTGTAGAAGGAGAGAAAAACAATAAATATATAAATGAATGAATGAATAATGAGATAAGGGGTACCTGGATGGGTCAGTCAGTTAAGCGTCCAACACTTGGTTTTGGCTCAGGTCATGATCTTAGGGTTGTGAGATCAAGTCCTGTGTTGGGTTCCGTGCTGGGCATGGAGACTGCTTAATATTCTCTCCCTCTCGCTTTGCTCCCCCTTCTTTCCCTCTCAAACAAACAAACAAACAAATAAATAAAAAACCCAGATGATTTTAGAATGTGATAAATACTGTAGAGGAAATACAGTTTTAAGTGTGTGGACTCTGGAGTTAGTCTGCCTGGGTTCAAGTATTGGCTCTGCTATTTACTAGCTATGTGATCTTTGCAAGTTACTCAGTCTCCGGGTTTCCATTTCCTCATTTTTTTTTTTTTTAAGATTTTATTTATTTATTTGACACAGAGAGAGAGAGAGCATTTGAGAATGCTCACAAGCAGGGGGAGCAGCAGGCAGAGGAAGAGGGAAAATCGGGCTCCACACAGAGCGGGGAGCCTGAAGCAGGGCTTGCTCCCAGGACCCTGGGATCATGACCTGAGCTGAAGGCAGACACTTAACCAACTGAGCCACCCAGGTACCCCTCCATTTCCTCATTTGTAAATGGGGATAGTAATAATACCTATTTCATAACTTTATGGGGATATGGGATGTGGTGCCTAAATGGGGTTTCTTTTGATCAGATGGGGGCCTGCCAAATGTGGGACGACAGTTGGGTGCTAGCCGTGGTGCAGGAGGTGAAAGAATTCACCTGAGGCAGAACAAAGGAGATAGAAGCTTATGGAACACACCGCAAGGCGGGTCAGGACCGCAGAGGACAGGCTGTCTGCCACGAGGCAGTGGGTGGGGGCTCTTTCTAAAGGGGGAAGATAAGGAGGTACAGTGACATGTGGAATCTTCCCTTTTTTGGTAACTGTGCGCAGTTGTAAGTAGCCCATTGGTCAGTTAGGGCCCATGGATATTTTGAGATGGGTCGCCAGATGGGCCTGTTTGTATTCAGCCAGATGGTCTCTGTGGGTCCTTTCTACATTCTATTGCTCAAGCCTGTTTGCCTAAAAGCAGCCTCTACATTGGGGAGATTAAATGAATGAATGAATTAAATAAATGAATGAATCCATGTGAAGTGCTTAGAAATGTGTGTGCCCCATAGGAAGTGCATACTAAGAGCTACCTACCAGTACTATGAAGAAGACAGTGATATATAACAATAAATGGGGAGGGTGGTGCTTAAGATAGTCAGTGAAGGACTTACTGAGATTGTGGTGATTAAGCTGTTACCCAAAGTATGAGCAGGAGCCTGTCATGATCGGAGTATTTCAGGAGGAGGGAAATCTAAACGTAAAGATCCTACAGCATCTTTGAAGCTTAGCATATTTGAAGAAGAGAAATGTGGCCTGTGTGGTAAGACAGTGAGCAAGAGACAAAGTTGAATTCTATTAGTTTTCTATTGCTGTGCAACGAATTGCAACAAACTCAATGCCCATTTATTAGCTCACAGTTCTGTCGGTCAGAAGCCTGGGTGGGCTCAGCTGCATTCTCCGCTTAGAGTCTCACAAGGCTGAAGTCAAGGTGTTGGCCAAACAGGACTCTTATTTTTTATTTTATTATTATTATTTTTTTAAGTAAGCTCTATGCCCAGTGTGGGGCTTGAACTCACAACCCTGAGATCAAGAGTCACACACTGTACCAACTGAACCAGCCAGGTGCCCCAGACAGACAGGACTCTTACATGGAGGCTCTGGAGGAGAATTCACTTACGGAGCCATTCAGGTTATTGGCAGAGTTCAGTTCCTGGTGGTTGTAGGCTGGGGGTACTCTCAGCTTCTAGAGGCTGCCTGTACTCTGGCTCATGGGCTCTTCCTCCATCTTCAAAGCCAGCAAAGGTGAGTTGAGTCTTTCTCCTGTTTTGAAGTTCTCTGACTTCTGCTTCTGCCTCTGCTTGAACAGGCTCAGGTAATCTGCCCTTTGCCATGTAACAGAACACAGTCACAGGAATAATACAGGGGATGGGGATCATGGGGGCCAAAATTCTGCCTACCATAGGCATGAAATGAATTAGAGATGTAGTCTTCAGCTGGCTTATGAAAAGACTGACAAGAAGTGTTGATGTTACTGTTGTTTTTTTTTTTTAAGATTTTATTTATTTATTTATTTATTTATTTGGAGCACAGGGGGAGGGGCAGAGGGAGAGAAAGAATCTCAAGCAGACTCCATGCTGAGCAAGGAATGCAACATGGGGCTCAATCCCAGGAACCTGAGATCATGACCTGAGGGGAAATCAAAAGTTGGACACTTAACCAACTAAGCCACCCAGACGCTCCAGAGTCGATGTTATTCTAAATGCTAAATGAAACCCTTCAGGTTTCAAGCTGACAAGTGTCACAATCTGATTTATATTTTCCACAGATCATCTGGCTGCTGGTGAAGAATGGATTCTAGAGATTGTAAGCAAAGGCAGCGAGGATATGGCTGTCCCGGTGTGAGATGAAAATAGCTGGGACTAAGAGTGATAGTGGACATGGAAAGAGAGGATGGATATTGGCATTCTTTAAATAAGGTCAGAGGAACTTACTGATCAAAGTAGGTTCGTAAGAGATATGGGAAAAGAAGTGATCAACTTGGAGGATCGTAGTGCCATTGCTGAGTTGGGAAAGAATGGGGAATGGTCTGTTAAGGGTGGAGGATGGGCTTGGGAATCAAGAGTTCTCTTTCACATGCGTAATAGGAACCAAATCTTTTCATTGGTTTCTGTTTCCACTGTTGCCCAGTTCCTCTCCATCACCCACTCCCCTTAGCAACCACAGTAATTCTTATAACACTTCGGTCCTATAATATCACTTTCCTGCTCCACCCCCAAATGGCCTCGGTTCACAGAACGAAAAACAGTTTTTATCATGGTCCACAGAGCCCTCCCCAGTCTGACCTGTGGCTGCCTCTCCAACTTCGTTTCGCATCATTCTTCTCCTTGCTCACTGTGCTTCAGCCACTCTGGCTTTCTTCTATTTCCTCAAATTTTGCAAACCTGTTCCCATTTCTGAGCTTTTACAATTGATTTTTCTGTAGATCCCGGAAGGTCCACTTCTTCTCTTCATTCCAGTTTCTGCCCAAATGTCTCCTTCTCAGATAGGCCATCTTGACCAATCTATAGAAAATAGCAACACTGTTGCTCTAATTCTTTGTCCTACTTTAATTTTCTTCTTAGCATCTATCAACTTCTAACATTGTAACTTAAGTTTGTTTCTTACCTGTTTCTCCCACAAGCCTCACCAACAGAGTGTTTAAATTTTTGCCAATCTGACCTACAAAAATTTGAATATCAGTGAGTTTTAATATGCCTTTCTCTTACTATGAATGAAGTTGAAAAGTTTTTCATATTTATTTTATGCAGATTTGTCCTCATTTTAGTAAATATTACATATATATTTTAGGACCTATCTTCCCCTTTAATAAAGTGGGTACTTCTTTATTAAATATGTGTCCTAGTCCATTTGGGCTGCTATAATGAATATACTATAGAATGAGTGGTTCAAACAACAAACACTTATTTATCATCAAATTTCTCGAGGCTGGGAAATCCAAGGTCAAGGCATGGGCAGATTCAGTGTCTGATGAGAGCTACTTCCTGGTTCATAGATGTCCATCTTCTCTCTGATTCACACACAGAAGAGGCGAGGAAGTCTCTGGAGTGTCTTTTATAAGGGCACTAATCCCATTCCTGAAGGCTCTGCCCTCATGACTTAACACCTCCAAAAGCCCAACCTCCAGATAGTATCACATTTGGGATTAGGTTTTAATGTATGAATTTTCAGGGGTACATGAGCATTTAGTCTATATTAGTATGTTAAGTATGTTTATTTATATGCACACCTTTCCACAAAGTATTTGAGAAAGTTTTTAAAAGGCACATATAATAAAGTAGTATATCATAAATAAAAGAAGAAAATAAAGACTAAGAGAAAGAAGAATGCTAATATGACAACCATTGGGGTAAATGTAAATTACTGTGCTTAAATTATACACTTTTTCATGAACATCTTAAATAACAGGTTTAAAATTGTTCTATAATTTGTGTTATAGACACAAAGATGGCCCCAAATTGTCCTCACTTCCTGGTATTCATGTCTTTGTGTAAATCCTTCTCCTTGAGTGTAGGCAGGACCTGTGACTTGCTTCTAACCAATAGAATATGTCAAAGGTGATGGAAGGTAACCTCTGTCATTGCATTACAGAAGATTGTAACGTTGATCTTGCTAGCAGATGTTCTCTGTGGACTCTCTGACTTACTGGCTTTGATGAAGTAAGTCACCTTACGGAAAGGCCCATGCGGCAAGGAACTGAGGACAGCTTCTCCTCAACAGCAAAGGGGCTGAGGCCCTCAGTCCAAAAGACTACAAGGTGTTGAATGCTGCTAACAATGATGTGAACTTGGAAGAAGATCCTTCCCCAGTCAAACCCCAGATGAGAGCCCAGCCCAGCCCTGGCTAACACTTGATTGCAGCCTTGTAAGAGACCCTGAAGCAGAGGACTGAGCTAAGCCATCCCAGATTTATGACCAAGAGAAACTACGACCTAATAAATGAATAGTTTTTTTTTTTAAGATTTTATTTATTTATTTATTGAGAGACTGAGAGAGAGAGAGAGAGAGCACAGAGGGATGGGCAGAGGGAGAAGGAGAGAGAGAATCTCAAGCGCGGCTTGATCTCATGACCCTGAAATCATAACCTGAGCCAAAATCAAGAGTCAGACACTTAACCAACTGAGCCACCCAGGCACCCCTATAAATGAATAATGTTTTAAGCCTTTAACAAATGAGTGATATTTTAAGCCACTCAGTTGGTGGTAATATTGTTACACAACAATAAATAACTTAAAAAACTACGGTGTAGGGGCACCTGGGTGGCTCAGTTGGTTAAGCGACTGCCTTCGGCTCAGGTCATGATCCTGGAGTCCCGGGATCGAGTCCCGCATTGGGCTCCCTGCTCGGCAGGGAGTCTGCTTCTCCCTCTGACCCTCCTCCCTCTCATGCTCTCTGTCTCTCATTCTCCCTCTCTCAAATAAATAAATAAAATCTTAAAAAAAAAAAAAACCTACGGTGTAAGAAATACTACATTTCATTATTTTTCCTCAATTAAATTAAATCCTTTGGGCTCTTATCTATCAGGGTTGGTAATTCAGTCATAGTTATTTTTAGAGGGCCCTACCTCATTCTTTATAAAAGAACCCAAGGCTTATGTAACTTAGGAAAAGTGATGGAGAGAAGAGATGTATAGGGAGTCCTCAATCCACTGATTTGCTGCTGAAACACATATTGTCGGTCTTTACACTCTAGTCAAAGGTGGTTGCCTCTGCTGAAGATAGCATCTACTCCCTCTGCCAAATTTGGCAACTGGAATGTTCACTACAGGTATAATTACAGCTTAGTGCTCAGTCCCCAGGTACACAGAAAGCCATGCTCAACAACATTCCTGCCACGTCCAGGCCACTGTGAGGAAGCAGAATGAGGAGCCCCACAGCCAGAGGACCCAGCACAGCCTAACTGCCTACTCTGGATATAATCCATCTTTGCTCTGGCCCCTTCTCTTTTAATACCGGAAGCTCTCCTCTTTTTTTTTTTTTTTTTTTAAGATTTTATTTATTTATTTGACAGAAAGAGAGACAGCGAGAGAGGGAACACAAGCAGGGGGAGCAGGAGAGGGAGAAGCAGGCTTCCCACCGAGCAGGGAGCCCGATGCGGGGCTTGATCCCAGGACCCTGGGACCATGACCTGAGCCGAAGGCAGACGCTTAACCGACTGAGCCACCCAGGTGCCCCGGAAGCTCTCCTCTTTTAGGCCAGTCCAACAAGTCTCCAAAAACAATGTTTTCTTAACTAGGTGAAGGAAGCCTAGACCGTACCAAATAGAACACAAAGTCCTGGCTACCCTCCCCTTTCCTACCCCTAGACTCTTTCCCAGGAAGGGAGGAACAATAATGTCTAATTTTTTGGTGAAGATTCTATAGCAACTGGAAATTATTTAATTTACATAATTTAATGTAAATAAAAATTAATTTAATTTAAATAATTATTTAATTATGAAATTTGTCATTTAAGTTGCTAGCCACACCATCAGGGCAAGATGAACACTTTTTTTTTTTTTAAGATGAAAACTTAATTGTGAATTTTTTAAGATGAAAACTTAATTTCTCATTATTGTGAAAGATTCTGTTTCCTCAAGGGGTGCCTTGGTGGCTCAGTTGTTAAGTGTCTGCCTTCGGCTCAGGTCATAATCCCAGGGTCCTGGGATCGAGCCCTGCATCGGGCTCCCTGCTCAGCGGGATGCCTGCTTCTCCCTCTCCCACTCCCCCTGCTTGTGTTCCCTCTCTTTTGCTGTGTCTCTCTCTGTCAAATAAATGAAATCTTAAAAAAAAAAAAGATTCTGTTTCCTCAAAACAAAACAAAACAAAACAGCACTCTTCCTAGCTCTAAATTCTACGGGGGATTTTCTTTTTGAGAATAAAAAGGAAACAAAAGGAGAAAAAAAAAGAAATAAAGGGGACACAGTACTACGATTTGTAAGTTCTGGTCTACTTAAAAGTCCAGAGGTAGGTGAAACCCTCATGTCAGTGACCCTGGGCCTGGGCTCAGGTATAGGACCCAAATATGTTTGAGGTAAGAAGACTGAATATGTGGTAAAAACCATATTGTGGAGGGACTTGCAGGCACCATAAAAGAGATAGATTAAAACTGAACCAAATGTAGACATTTATATTTCACAAACTTTAAAAAATATCTGTACTATTTACCACGGTGGTCTTGGCTGCTCTAGTTTCTGATGCTCCTTTAATTTTTTTTTTTTTGTCTTTGAAATGCATTGGACAACATTACAAATTATCTACTTCGCCAAATCTGGGTTCTTCCACAGAGATATGAATTTAGTTTTTCAGCAGTTCAAATACTTTTCCCCCTTGTCATTATCTCTGATAATGCCATATTATTCCTCCCACTCAAAAGCCAAGAAAGACAATCCAACTACTTCCTCCTCCAACTTACTTACAGGAAAGACTAGAAACAATTCTATCAACTCCAGCTGGGGCAGCAAAATGCCAAGGAGCTTTTCTTAGATTTTTGAATTCTGTGTGACTGTCTCTGTAGGTGCTTTCCAACAATTTGGTTTTATTTTTCTTGAATTCTGTTTTTGCTGCAGAAACCTTCAATTGTCTAACAGTGGTGGCATTTAGTAATCTTTGCCAAGTTTAATTCCAATTCAGTTGCCTGGAAGGTTTCAGTGACCCTGGAATAAGCTTTTGTAAAGCTTGTTTTGTGCAATGGGAAATTGCTCAAGGAAATACGAGTCAGGGTCTCCCCCTCCCTTCCAGTAAACAGATTGATTTATTTCTTTTTATTTCAAGATGGAAACAGAAAGCAAACTAAAAAATATGACCATCACCTTTGCTCCTACTCAAGTACAAGTTAAATCTGCAGCATCGTAAGAAGCAGTGCTTGCCTCAGGGAAGTGTATGTGTCTGACAATACCCAAGGTCATTGTAGGTGGTAAGCTGGCAAATCTTTTATTTTAATAATCATGTATTGCTGGGGCGCCTGGGTGGCTCAGTTCGTTAATCGTCTGCCTTCCGATCAGGTCATGATTCCGGGGTCCTGGGATCGAGCCCCATGTCAGGCTCCCTGCTCAGCGGAGAGCCTGCTTCTCCCTCTCCCTCTGCCTGCTGCTCTGCCTACTTGTGCTCTCTCTCTACCTCTCTGTCAAATAAATAAATAAAATCTTTAAAAAAAAATCATGTATTCCTGTTAATATGTATTAGAAAAGTATGACAACATTATAAACCATCATTTCATGGATATCATTATTTCAGATTAGGCTAAACAAAAAAGCTCCAAGAAAAATATGAAATAAATAATATGACTGGCATGCGAATCCTGAAAGTGCTACATGAATAATGCTGTACAAACAGTTGATGGTTAAGAAATATTGTCCGATTAAAATATACTGGGATTTGTCTTAAGACAAAACTATTCTGGGGGCATCTGGGTGGCTCAGACTCTTGGTTTCGGCTCAGGTAGTGATCTCATGGTCATGAGATTGAACCCCATGTTGGGTTCCATGCTCTGCTTAAGACTCTCTCTCCCTCTGTCCCTCCTCTCTTCTCTCCAAAATAAATAAATAAGTCTTAAAAAAGAAAAAAAAAAAAAGATGAAACTGTTTTGAATCCCAGTATTGCTGCGAAGCAGCTGTGAGCTTTAGGCAAGTTCACAAACCTCGCTGAAACTCAGTGTCTTCATCTGTAATGTAAAGATAGTTCCTACCTTACAGTGTTTTTGAGAGAAACCAGCTACTGGATTTATTTATTTATTTATTTATTAAGATTTTATTTATTTATTTGACAGAGAGCAACACAGCGAGAGAGGAAATACAAGCAGGGGGAGGGGGAGAGGGAGAAGCAGGCTTCCCGCTGAGCAGGGAGCCCCATGCGGGATTGATCCCAGGACCCTGGGACCATGACCTGAGCCGAAGGCAGACACTTAACGACTGAGCCACCCAGGCGCCCCCAGCTACTAGTTTATTATTATTTTTTTAAATTTTTTTTATTTTTTAAGATTTTATTTATTTATTTGACAGAGAGAGACACAGCGAGAGAGGGAACTAAGCAGGGAGAGTGCAAGAGGGAGAAGCAGGCGCCACGTGGAGCAGGGAGCCTGATGTGGGGCTCAAACCCAGGACCCTGGGATCATGATCTGAGCCGAAGGCAGACGCTTAACGACTGAGCCACCCAGGCGCCCCCAGCTACTAGATTTAAAGCAGAGTTTTATAGTGAGCATAGTGTGTACTCATTAAATGGTAGACATCTTTATCTGATTCCTCCTGACTCTGTTTGTCATTTATCTTAAGTAAAAATCTTGTAGCCACAAAGCAAGTAACCAGCTCTCCTGCCCAACATTAGTGTCAGAAAATACTGGTGCCCCTGAGAAACAGGGAACCTAATGAATAGGGCACTGTTTCAGGAATCAGGAGATCTGGCTTTCATCCTGGACTTACCGCAGCCAGTGACTTAACTTACAAAGCAACTATGAAAACAAGCCTTGTGCCTGAAAAAATAAACCATCTCACTCTTTTTCTTGATGTTTGATTGCCATGGGATTGTTTTCAGAATTAGGAGAATATGACTCAAGTTCAGTTCAGGTCAGTAAACATTTTTTTTTCAGGATTTGATCTGTGTCAGCCACTGTGCTCGCTCTTGGATATAAGAATGAATAAGGCAAGGGCGCCTGGGTGGCTCAGTCGTTAAGCGTCTGCCTTCGGCTCAGGTCATGATCCCAGGGTCCTGGAATCGAGTCCCACATCGGGCTCCCTGCTCGGCAGGAAGCCTGCTTCTCCCTCTCCCACTCCCCCTGCTTGTGTTCCTGCTCTCGCTATCTCTCTGTCAAATAAATAAATAAATAAATAAATAAATAAATAAATAAAAAAAAAAAAAAAAAAAAAAAGAATGAATAAGGCAAGATTCTTGAGCTTTCATCCATTCATTCAGTAAATGTTTATGGAGTACCTAGCAGGGAACAGAAACCTTATAAGGCCTGGGGAATAAAAAAAAAGAGTTACTGCACTGATAGAATTTATAATCTAGAGAAAGTTATAGACAGTGATGTATTAATACATGTTTAAGAACTAGCTCTACAAAATAAATCAAAAAAGTGTGTGTGTATTAAATTTTATTACGATAAAGAATGTGTAGCCAGAATTTATAAATAATAATATACACTTTATTGGAAGTCATTATACCCAGTTGGTTCTCACTAAACGATTTTGTTGATTTTTGCAGAACTCTTAAATCCATGGCAGACCTATGGTTGTAATCGACAAATGAGTGTGGTTCCACCTGAATGTTGGTTGATATTTTAAGTTAAAGATTAAGATGAAGTGAAACAAGGAAGAAGAATGTCAAAACTTCACTTGTTTCTCAATGACTGAGTGATTTCTTCTTCAATGAGATAATAGTTTTCAAAAATTACAAAAAATTTTTGGTGCTATTCACAATCTAACTGCTACAGACAAAACACACTTTTAATTTTAATTTGTATTATTATTTTTTTAAAAATTTATTTATTTATTTGAGAGAGAGAGTGAATGAGAGTGAGTAGAGCACAAGCGGGGGAGAAGCAGAAGGAAAGGGAGGAGCAGACTCACCACTGAGCAGGGAGCCCGATCCCAGGACCCTGGGATCGTGACCGGGGCTGAAGGCAGATGCTTAACGACTGAGCTACCCAGGTGCCCCACTCTCTGTCTTTCTAACAAACAAACAAACAAATATATATATATATTTACATATATATAAAGTGATAAAGAAAAATATCAATAATACAAATTAAAATAGGATGCCTGGGTGGCTAAGTCAGTTAAGCATCTGCCTTCGGCTCAGGTCATGATCCCAGGGTGCTGGGATCGAGCCCCGCATTGGGCTCCCTGCTCAGGGGGAAGCCTGCTTCTCCCTCTCCCACTCCCCCTGCTTGTGTTCCTTCTCTCGCTGTGTCTCTCTCTGTCAAATAAATAAATAAAATCTTCAAAAAAAAAAAGAGAGAGAGAGAGAGAATCGTAAGCAGGCTCCATGCCCAGTGCAGAGCCTGATGCTGGTCTCAGTCTCACAACCCTGAGATCATGACCTGAGTTGAAACCAAAAGTTGGATGCTTAACCAACTGAGCCACCCTGGCACCCCTCTTTATCACTTTCTTAAGTCTAAATAAGGAAAAGGACAATATTAACCCTTACTGTAGCATTTTTTTATTTCTGTGATAAAAATACTGCCAGTATTGCCACTTTTGAGTAAGTTACTAATATGATTTTCTTAAATATGGAGTTGGAAAGAGATTATATATTATTTCCACCATATAGATAGGATAGATGTAAATAACTTCAAAAACATAAATAGTAGTAAAATTCACTAAAATAGGAAGTTATGAGTTTTGAATATTTTCTTTGTTTTCTTTCTTATCTTTTTAAATATAATTTATTTCATTAGAAGTTGTGGTTATAATAAGTATTATAAATTTATTTAATTTAATTTTTAATAATGGTGTGGAACAACTTGCTCACAAAATTTCTGAAAATAAAACCATCTATTCTTTTGAGCTAGTATATGCTAGCTCTAGCAGTCTTGGAAATGTTATGAGGTAATATCTTGAAATATTCATATCTGTGTTTTTTCTTTTCTATGCTTTCTTGTACTTGATCTTTTCCCTGTAACTCAGAGCTGGCCATGATGCCTTAAGAAGAAGCATGGCTATTTTAGTGAGCAAGAAACAAAGGTCCTTATTATACATGGTAGATTGAACACATGTGTTCACCACAGGTTTCTTTTGAAATCCCTATGAAGGCATAAACCAAGAAGAGCCAAGAGAGTGGGAAAGGATAAAATATAACAAAATTTGAAGCACGGAAGTAGATGAATAAGTGAGAATGAATATTCCAGTCTAAAGAAAGCTAAAATCTGAACTTACAGGAAAAGGTAATAACAGCAAAGCGATTCATGGCTGTGGAATCCCAAAAGCTCAGGAATTGGAAGATAAAATTGAAGGAAATCTCTGAGAAAGTACAACCAAAAATAAAAAATAAATGAAAAATGGAAAAGAGAAGAAAATTATAGAGTTCAGCATCTGAATAATAAAACTTTCAGAAAGGAAGAATAGAGAAACAGAGGGGAGATTATCAAAGTAGTAATTCAAGAGCAATTCCCATAATTGAAAGACATGAGTTTCCAAAGTAGGAGAGCTCATTAAATGCTTAGCACAATAGATTTAGAAACACCCACACCAAGGCATCTCATGTGAATTTTCATTTACGAGGGACAAAAAGAAGTTCCTGAGCATTTCTAAAGAGGGAAAAGGGAGGCCACAAACAGAGCTAGAATTAGAAAGGAATTGGCTCTTTACAGCAATGCTTCATACAAGAAGGCAATGAATCAATGTCTTCAGAATTCCAAGGAAGATAGTTTCAACCTAGAATTCTATACTCAGCCAAACTTTCATTCGAGTGTGAGGCTAGAATAAAGACATTTGTAGTTGTTCATATTCTTAAGCATTGTATCTAACATGTACACTGGAGAATGTGCTCTACAAAACAAAGGAGCAAAATAAGGAAGAAAGATACGGTACCTAGAAAATAGGAGATCCAACACAGGGAGAAGAGAATCCTCAGGATAGGTATGGAGATCCCAGAGCCATATTTGGATAATATCGCTAGGGAACAATCTATTCATGTCAGGGCAGGAGAGCAGAGGGCTTCACAAGGGATATTGCCATGAGATAAATAAATCAAAAAAAAAAAACAAGCCTAATGTATTTGAACATTATGAGAGGAAATTTATAATTCTGGAGGAATGTTTGAGGATGAATTAGTTATAGGAATATAGAAAACTGAGCAAACAATGAAGACAATTATTATTAACTCCAAAAGAAAAAAATTGTACAAGAAAGGAAGTACAATCATTGTATACTGCAACAGTCATGTTGAGGTAACCAAAAGTTATAACATGGGGAGAAACGAAGGAGGAAAAGAGTGTATGTAAATGTGTGTGTGATATGGCATGGGGTGGGCAGTGTTGTAAGAAATCCTAATCTTCATCTTCTGTAGCAGGAAACCTAGAGATGTGAAACTGAGCAATCTTGAAATAGCAGCAATCATGGATGTCATTTAGGAAAGATGGAAGCAAGTACCAGAAGAATATTTAGCTAACATAATGGAAAAAATATTGTGTTTGAAAAGTGGGAATTGGGAGTAGAGAAGGAGGAACAATGTAGTGCTTTTTTCATTGTAAGTATTATAGTAGTATTTGACTTTTAAAGCTCTGTACAAAGATAAACTATTGTTTCATTTTTTATTTTTTAGGTTTAATTTAATTTATTTATTTGAGAGAGAGAGAGAGAGCGAGAGCATAAGCAGGGGGAGGGGCAGAAGGAGAAGCAGACTCCCGACTGAGCAGGGAGTCTGATGCGGGGCTCCATCCCAGGACCCTGGATGACCTGAGCAGAAGGCATTTAACTGACTGAGACATCCAGGAATGCTGATAAATTATTGTTTTAAATAAAGAAGCAAGAAGCACCCAACTTTCTTCTTTTTGTTTTTTTCAAATAATCTTTTTTTTTTTTTTTTAAAGATTTTATTTATTTATTTGACAGAGAGAGACACAGAGAGAGAGGGAACACAAGCAGGGGGAGTAGGAGAGGGAGAAGCAGGCTTCCCGCGGAGCAAGGAGCCTAATGCGGGGCTCGATCCCAGGACCCTGGGATCATGACCTGAGCCGAAGGCAGACGCTTAACCGACTGAGCCATCCAGGCGCCCCATCAAATAATCTTTTGAAAATAGAATACAGTGAGGAAAGTGATAGTGGTAAGGGAAAGCTTCAACCATAATGGTTATGGAGTACTGGAGAGTGATAATTACCACCCCTGTTAACAAAAATAATCACACCCTTAAGTGTTACAAAGAAAAACCAGAGGGGGTTGCCTGGGTGGTGCAGCTGGTTAAGCGCCTGACTCCTGGTTTCGGCTCAGGTTGTGATCTTAGGGTAATGAGATTGAGTCCTGCATTGGCCTCTGTGCTCAGCTCCAAGTCTGCTTAAGACTCTCTGCCAGGGGCGCGTGGGTGGCTCAGTTGGTTAAGCGTCTTCCTTTGGCTCAGGACATGATCTCGGGGTCAGGGATCGAGTCCCACCTCAGACTCTCTACTCAGCGGGGAGCCTGCTTCTCCCTCTGCCTGCCACTCCCCCTGCTTGTACTCTCTGACAAATAAATAGATAAAAATCTTTAAAAAAAAAAAAAAAGACTCTCCCTCTCCCTCTCCCTCTGCCCCTCCCCCTCTAAAATAAATACATCTTTAAAAATTATGAAACATTTATGATGTACTAGTATTTCTTAAAAGAAAGAAAAAAGAAAAGAAGAAAAAACCCAGGGGGAATTGCAGAGCCTTATAATAGGGGTACTCAATCTACTCTAGGGTTTGTGGAGGATTTCCATACAAGCTTACAATTGAGCCAAAGAGACAGATTATAAGCAGATAATTTCAACACAGGTGGTAAGTAGAAATGATAGAAGTATACATAGAGGGACTTAGAGCACATAGAAGGGCATTTAGCCCAGTCTGAATATGTCAGGGACTTCCTAGAGTAAAGAATGGCTGAAGATGTGCAGGAGGGTAATGAAAGATATGGAGCAATCATCAAATGTTTCTGAAAGGTTTTGAACCTTTGCATGCATAAGTTGAAAGATTCTAGACAAATGTTTTAACCTGATAATCAGATTCATAAATGGTTTTAATATTTTAATGTCTCTTTATAGATTTGGTAAAGAGGGAAAAATAGATCAAATAATAGTAATATTTATAAACAACTGGTATAGAAAAGCCTTAATTTATTTGGGCATTACCATAGTTCTTTCAAGTTATATTCCTTCTCTTGCCCTGGAGCTATAAGAAAGTAGAAGGCAGGGGTATTTGGAAATATTCACCCTAATCCTACTCTTTTTTTTTTTTTTTAACCTTAAAACATTTATTTTAACCTCATTCACTCATCATATTTCTTGGAGTGGGGATATATACATTACTTGCCAATAAATTTTTTTCTTTTTTTTCCAATATATTCTTTTTTTTAAAAGATTTTATTTATTTATTTGACACAGAGAGACACAGTGAGAGAGGGAACACAAGCAGGGGGAGTGAGAGAGAGAGAAGCAGGCTTCCCGCAGAGCAGGAAGGACCCTGGGATCATGACCCGAGCTGAAGGCGGACGGCCAACAGACTGAGCCACCCAGGCGCCCCTCCAATAAATTCTTAATGCCTTAATTTACAGTTACCATAATTGCAGATACTTGAAAATCATCCCAATTAAATGAAAAAAATATACAAAAAATTATCTTTCTTTTACCTTTATAATTCAAAGTATATTCAAAATAACGTGTTTTTTGTTTTTTTTTGACAGAGAGAGAGAGAGACAGTGCCTGTGAGCAGAGGAAGAGAGAGAATCTTAAGCAGGCTCCAGGCTCAGCACAGGAACCCAACCCAGTGCTCCATCTCATGATCCTGAGATCATGACCTGAGCTGAAACCAAGAGTTCCACCCTCAAAGGACTGAGCCACCCAGTTGCCCCTATTGTAACCTTTAACCAAAAATTCAGTGCCAGTTTTGTTAAGTTTAACAAAATGGCCACATTCTTAAGTTTAATTCCGTTGGTAACACGGATTCTTTATACTAGTCTGATTGAACTAAGAAGTTACAGCTGCTAGGCAATTAAAGACAAGCTAAAGGAACTCTAGCCATGTTTCCAACTATTATCCAGGGCTCTCTAGTCTTACTTCAGTCTGGCTCTTCATTCAGATTCCTTCTTCAGCAGCTTCTGGCCTTTGTCTCCTCTTTCTGGCCATATGTTTCATTGCCTCCTGGACTTGATGATGAAATCTGCCTTCCTTAGGTTGAACCGTGGCCTGAAATGTCACTTAGCCCAGCCCCAGGGAACCATGGCAAAAGACTTCATTCTGTTCAACCAGTCACCTGCTCAAGTTTGTTTGAAGTTAATATTTAGGGTTTGGAAAAATATTGTCCATCCACAGTTCTCTATGTGGTGGAATTGTGATTCTTACTCTTTTTTTTTTTTTTTCCTTATTCTTATTTTTCCCTAGTAAACATGGGGAGGAGCAACAGTAACATTTTACATTTGTATGATGGGCTTCTGTCCTTCATATCCTCTTCAACCAGGGCAACTCAACTTTTCTGTGTTTTATTTCTTAACGTCCATAGTAGGATTTTAACAAAGGACTCCTTGGCAAAAACAATGTTTTTCAGATCACTTGTGCATTGAGTGTTTCATTTAATCCTCAAAACAACCCAGCAAGGCTGATACCTCATTTTTTAAAATTCTACTTGAGAGATGAGGATATGAAAGCAACAAAATTTTGACTGAGCCTCTTTTATACAGCTAGTTAGCTTTATATCTGGGATTATAATTTAGGGCAGAAGTAGTTATGGTGCAAATTGGGAATTCACGTGGTAGTTTCTTGTGGTTACCAAAGTGTGAACAGATTTTTAATATCCACAATATTCATATCTCTCCCCGATCCTGCTGGGGTCATCAATACCACATTATCCTACCTGAGAATCAGTTGTTTCAACTCTGATGCTTTGGTAATTTTTTTAAAATTAATAATTGGGATTTGTAAACTAGCAAAAGATTTTTTTAATTTAAATGCATGAATTCATGGGCGCCTGGGCAGCTCAGTCGTTAAGCGTCTGCCTTCAGCTCAGGTCATGATCCCAGGGTGCTGGGATCGAGCCCCACATCGGGCCCCCTGCTCGGCGGGAAGCCTGCTTCTCCCTCTCCCACTCCCTCTGCTTGTGTTCCCTCTCTCACTGCGTCTCTCTCTGTCAAATAAATAAAATCTTTAAAAAAAAAATAAATGCATGAATTCATTTATAGGAAAAATCTTCCAGAGACATGAAAGCTAAAATCCAATGAAGGAATGAACTTTGTTGTGGAAAAACAAAAGAAAGGAAGAAATCAGGTCTTTTCTGGAAAATCTGGGACATCAAATTATTAGGTGTAATATGCTTCCCCCTAGGGATATAGGTCACTTTCAATATTTGCCAAAGCATTAGATCAGCCAGGCACTGGGAAACATTTGTAAGCTTTAATAACTGAGCTGCTTCAATGCGTTTTGGTAGAAGTTTAAAACCTCTCTGGCCCCATTTTATTAAACATATACCTTTGACTATACAACATCTCTCTCTTAGGATATTATTGAGAGAATAACCATCTACTTAACAGTTTTTATTGTGCCTGCAGTGTGTGTACATTGTGTACAGCTGTTATGTTGTACAAATGCAATGATTAGAGCTCTGGAAAAGGAGTTGGAGATAGAGGAGGAATTTGTAATCTGAGCAGGAAAGGACTTATTTAACTGGCTAAAAGTGTGTCAATCTCCTCTGCTTTGCAAATAAACTGGAACTCAGAGGTAAACTTTAGATCAAAACCAAAAACTCTGGGGTCAACCAAGGAGACGGGTATTAAAAACTAATAGTTGAAACAAATTTGTTGTAGAATAATCAGAATATACAGATACTTTTTTAAAAAAGATTTATTTATTTTATTTTAGAGAGAGAGTGAGAGCAGGGGGAGAGGGAGAGAGAACCTCAAGCAGACTCTGCACTGAGCATGGAGTCGGACAGGCTCAATCCCATGACCCTGAGATCATGACCTGAGCCAAAACCAAGAGTCGGATGCTTAACTGACTGAGTTACCCTGGTGCCCCCTGTACAGATACTTTAAAAAAAAGAGAAAATAAAAACTACCTGAGCTCTAACAGCCAGAGATAAGAATTATTAACATTTTAAGATAAATCCACACTTTATATGTATATATACATATGTACAATAAAAAGCTATACATGCTGGTTTATAACTTGCCTTTTAAAATTCATCAATATATCATAAACATATTTCTTTTTTTTTTTAAAGATTTTATTTATTTATTTGAGAGAGAGAATGAGAGAGAGAAAGCACATGAGAGGGGGGAGGGTCAGAGGGAGAAGCAGACCCCCTGCTGAGCAAGGAGCCCAATATGGGACTTGATCCTGGGACTCCAGGATCATGACCTGAGCCGAAGGCAGTCGCTTAACCAACTGAGCCACCCAGGCGCCCCATAAACATATTTCTATGTCAAGTAAGTTATGTTATGTTAGTTACTACGTAGTATTTTATTAGACTATTTTACCAAAATTTGCATAGAAAAATCTTTGTTTTGTTTCTCATTTTTGAGATTTATTTATATATATATATATATTTTAAGATTTTATTTATTTATTTGAGACAGAGAGAATGACAGAGAGCATGAGAGGGAGGAGGGTCACAGGGAGAAGCAGACTCCCTGCCGAGCAGGGACCCCGATGAGGGACTTGATCCCAGGACTCCAGGACCATGACCTGAGCCGAAGGCAGTCGCCCAACCAACTGAGCCACCCAGGCGCCCTATTTATTTATATTTTTAAAAGATTTTATTTATTTACTTTTTTAATATTTTGAATTGTATTTTTTTTTAAGACTTTTATTTATTTATTTGACAGAGAGAGAGAGAGACACAGCAAGAGAGGGAACACAAGCAGGGGGAGTGGGAGAGGGAGAAGCAGGCTTCCTGCGCAGCAGGGAGCCCGATGCGGGGCTCGGTCCCAGGACCCTGGGATCATGATCTGAGCCAAAGGCAGACGCTTAATGACTGAGCCACCCAGGAGCCCCAAAAGATTTTATTTATTTATTCAAGAGAGAAAGAGAGAGGGAGTGGAGGGAGGAGCAGAGGCGGAGGGAGAGGGAAAGAGAATCTTGAGCAGACTCCCTGCTGAGCATGGAGCCCCACATGGGGCTTGATCTCATGACCCTGAGATCATGACATGAGCCAAAATCAAGAGTTGGATATTTAACCGACTGAGCCACCCAGGCACTCCTCATTTCTGAGATTTATAGACATTAAAATGATAGACATTCTTTAATTTTTTTTTAAATGATAGACATTCTTGGGGCACCTGCGTGGCTCAGTCAGTTAAGCGATTGCCTTCAGCTCCGGTCATGATCCTGGAGTCCTGGGATCGAGCCCCATGTTGGGCTCCCTGCTCAGTGGGGAGTCTGCTTCTCCCTCTGCCTCTCCCCCTGCTCCTTCTCTCTCTCTCTCACTCACTCTCTCTCTCAAATCAATAAATAAAATCTTTAAAAAAATAAAATAAAATGATAGATACTTTTTTTAGATTTATTTGTTTATTTATTTATTTGAGAGAGAGAATGAGAGAGAGAGCACATGAGAGGGGAGAGGGTCAGAGGGAGAAGCAGACTCCCTGTCGAGCAGGGAGCCCGATGCGGGACTCGATCCCGGGACTCCAGGATCATGACCTGAGCCAAAGGCAGTCGCTTAACCAACTGAGCCACCCAGGCGCCCTGATAGACATTCTTATAACCAAAATCTTTCGAATCCTTTGTTGGTTCCTAAAGATAAACTCCGGGAAGTGAAATTATAAGGTGTATTGGTTAAGATTCTTTGGTTGTAAGCAAGAGAAATCTGGCCACAACTAGCTTAAGGAACAGGGAAGAATTGACTGATTCACATTCATCCAATAATTGTTTAAAAACCATTAGAGGTTTTGTTCATTGGAAACTATAAGGATTCATTTGTCATTTATTTCTCAAGTTGGAATACAGATTGCTCAAAGAAAATTAAAAGATTTTTTTTTTCTTAGTTTCCACCTTAGTTCCTTATATCCATACTCTGATCAATACTCAGCTAAGCAATAGAGGCAGACCCTTTGCAGATCGTCCCAGCACACTCTCTGTGCAGCAATCTCCTCTCTGGTATGCTGCCCTGAAAACTCTAGCTGTCTTGTCCTCTCATGACCCCAGCTCTATCTTCTCAACTCAGAGAGACCATAGACTCCACCTGGGCTCCCCCTCTGTGCAGTGCAGTATGGAAACTCTCTCCAGACAGTAAGTAGGGGTATTCATAGGGCTCACTTTGTTTGTTTCCTCCCTTTAGAAATCATACTGTTTTTTTGTTGTTGTTTTTAAGATTTATTTATTTATTTTAGGGCGTCTGGGTGGCTCAGATGGTTAAGCGCCTGCCTTTGGCTCAGGTCATGATCCCAGGGTCCTGGGATAGAGCCTTTCACATAGAGCTCCCTGCTCAGCAGGGAGCCTGCTTCTCTCTCTCCTTCTGCAGCTCCCCCTGCTGTGCTCTTTTGCTCTCTTTGTCAAATAAATAAATAAAATCTTTAAAAAAATTATTTATTTATTTTGGAGAGAAAGAGAAAGAAGGGGGAGAAAGCAGAGGGAGAAGGAGAGGTAGAGGATTTCAAGCAGACTCCCCACTGAGCACAGAGCATGACATGGCTCAATCTCACGACTTGGAGATCATGACCTGAGCGGAAATCAAAAGTCAGATGCTCAAAAGAATGAAGGACCCAGGCACCCCCCCTTTTTTTTTTAAGTAAGCTCTACCCCCAACATGGGGCTTGAACTCATGACCTGAGATCAAGAGTTGTATACTCTACCAACTGAGCCAGCCAGGTACCCTGAAATCATACTGTCCTGTATTTCCTGATGTCCAATGTCTAAAAACCATTTTTCTTATATTTTGTCTGCTTTTTTCATTGTTTTGGAAGAAAGGGTGAATGTGGTCCCTGTTACTTCATCTTGGTCCAAAGTAAAGTCTCTATCTCAACATTTTTAGAGTGCCTGTCATGTGCCAGCACTTGGGATCCCTGCTAGAACATATGAGCAAGCTACAGAAAGGTCAGAATTTGAGCTGGCTCAATGGACAGCAGCATCCAGGGATATAAATGCTACCTGATTTTAAGATCTCTGTCTCTCTACTTCTGTTTCTTTCTCTGTCTCTTTCCATATCTTGTGTCTCTTTTTGCACACTGCTGTCAATTTTTCCTTCTTTAGATGATCTGAATTTATGAAGAGTACACAGGCAAAGAGACTTGAAATTGTATTCTTCCAGGGTGCTGGGTGGCTCAGTCGTTAAGTGCCCTCAGCTCAGGTCATGATCCTGGAGTCCCAGGATCAAGTTCCGCATCGGGCTCCCAGCTCAGCGGGAAGCCTGCTTCTCCCTCTCCCACTCCCACTCCCCCTGCTTGTGTTCCCTCTCTCACTATCAAATGAATAAAAAAAATCTTTAAAAAAAATAAAAAAATTATATTCTTTCAAGCTTAGTTATTTTAGAAAAAGGTGAATATCTTTTTCTCAGCTTCAGTATAAAAAATCTCTAGGAAGGAAAAATAAGCCCATCCCTTGGATGAGTCATTGTGGCTAGGGAAGTAAGGCCCTTAAGCTGACCCAGTCCAGATCATGTGTTTACATTTGTGACCAGGGATCTGGAATCTCTTACAAAATAGAGTCACAGGGGAATCATCAGATGAGTAGCCATCACAATTTATGTTTACAATTTTGGGTATACTAATTTTTTTTTAAGATTTTATTTATTTATTTTAGAGAGAGAGAATATCAAGCAGACTCTGTGCTGAGCAATGAACTGGACACGGGGTTTGATCCCACAACTCTGAGATCATGACCTGAGCCAAATCAGGAGTCTGCACATTTAACTGACTAAGCCATCTAGGCACCCTAGTGGGTATACTATCTTTTTTTATTTAAAAAAAAACTACTTTAAAGTAATTTCTGCAATGCCCAGGTGGCTCAGTCGGTTAAGCCTTAGGCTCAGGTCATGATCCCAGAGTCCTGGGATCAAGTCCCACGTCAGGCTCCTTGCTCTCTGGGGAGCCTGCTTCTCCCTCTGCCTGCCGTTCCCCCCGCTTGTGTTCCCTCTTCCTCTCTCTCTCTCTCTCTCTGACAAATAAAATCTTAAAAACATAATGTCCAACTTCAACACATTTGCCAATGGTTAGTATTAAGGGGTCAGATGCTTGCTTGATACAGTGCATAAAGAAGCTAAGGTAGAAGGAGGCTTAACGTTTGAATAATGAATATGGTTCAGAAAAGCAATACACTATAGAAAATCATATGAGGGTCCAGAAGAACAACCGAGAACTCTAAAGGGTTTCTAAAGGGAAACATTTATAAAGATAGTTTAGAAAACATCCAAAAAGAACTTTATGATAAGGTAGGGAAATCTTTTCTCATTCATGGACCCACCCAGGAAATTCTTAAGACATCTAGGCTAACTATGTCAAAGCTGGGCAAGAAAAAACTTTAATCTTGGAGTCATCTTTGAATAGTCTCTCCACTTATTATTCTCTCAGCCAATTAATTATCAAGTCCTATCCATTCTCTCAACCCTCTTTGGCCTTTCCTTATTTAAGTCATCTCTTGCTTGGATTACTGCAAAGGTCTTCTAGCTGGCTTTCTGAATCAAGTCTTGCTGCCTATGATGGGATGCTTGTGCTTACTGCCCAACATCCATTTCCACTTCTTCTCTGTAGCTGCACCCAAAAATCTCCTTTTGGGAAAAATTCCTCTCTTACTCTTAACCATATAATTTTGGAGAGATTAATCTCACCTTCAGTTCCAGAAGTGGATTCTTGTGAGCTTAGCTACTTAGTGAATTTCTATTGAATTAATAAAATTACTGATTCACTTATTGATTAGTGAATTCATCTATTCTTCTGATCATACTGATTACCTTAGGCCAATGAGACACAGTAAAATGTTGGGGACTTCTGGGAGCTAACTTATATATTCTTCCTTTGAATCGCTGTAGAAATGTCATTTTCTCAGGGACAATTTCCCTAATCTCACAATTTAGGTTATCCTCCCTTGTTATACACTCCCGTAATACAAATACATTTGCAATTGTTTACAATCTGCCTTCCTTTTTAAGAATATACAGTTCCTGGATGCAGGGCTTTCTATCATACTCATTGCTATATTCCCAGAGTCCAACACAGCGCCTGAGACCAAATACACAGTGAACAAATCCATAGACCAAGAATGAACATGGAACCCAGAATCAGAGAGAAGGCAAAAAATTGTATTTGAAGAAGAAATGAGCATTCTACCAAACCTAGTTTATTTATTTATTTTAAGATTTTATTTATTTGACAGAGAGACACAGCTAGAGGGGGAACACAAGCAGGGGGAGTGGGAGAGGGAGAAGCAGGCTCCCAGCTGAGCAGGGAGCCCGATGCGGGGCTTGATCCCAGGACCCTGGGATCATGACCTGATCCGAAGGCAGATGCTTAACGACTGAGCCACCCAGGCACCCTCTACGAAACCTCGTTTAAACATCAACCTAAAGCTACCTGATGTTAAAGAATCTGAGTATTTTCGGTTAAATTCCAGTTTAGACTGAACTAAGAGAGGAAATGTGAAATCAGAGAGGACAAATATTATGCCTTTCAAGTAAACTTTTTTTTTTAAGTTTGCTTGTTTGTTTATTTATTTAGTTAGTTAGTTCGGTATAAGTAGGCTCCATGCCCAGTGTGGAGTCCATTGTGGGGCTCGAACTCACAACTGTGAGATTAAGACCTTAGCTGAGATCAAGAGTCAGACACTCAACCAACTGAGCCACCCAGGTGCCCCATGCTTATTTATTTTTCTTAGTAATCTCTACACCCAACGAGGGGCTTGAACTCACAACCCTGAGATCAAGAGTTGCATATTTTTCTGACTGAGCCAGCTGGGTGACCCTCAAAGTTTTGACTACACTTTCCTTAATGAGCTCTGTGAACTCATCCATGTCCATGCTTGTGCATTGTCTATCATTTTGGTATTTTCTTACTCATTAATTCAATTAATATTTATTCACTATCTCCTTTATGCATTGCTATAGATGCTAGAGATGGATGAATAAAATGTGATCGTATAGGGAATTTACAGTCTAATTAGAAAGATAGATGTGTAAACAAATAAATTATAATATAACATTGTGGTAAGTGCTGAAAGAAGAAATTAATGATTATTGCTCTCTTTAAACATATGGTATTAGTCAGGGTCTTTCAGTTGCAAGTGACAGAAACCCAATATCAAATGGCCTAAGCAGAAAATGGAATCTATTGACTCTTGTAACTAGGAATTCCAGGGAGAGAGCTAAGCTGAGCTACTCAAATAATATTGTTGCGTCTCTCCATTTCTTTCTGGGTTTATGTCTTGCTGTTTAGGCCTCATTTTCTTTTTCTGAAGATGGACTCTGAGGTAGATTGTTGTGGTGCACTGCCCAGTTGCCACCTTTAGGATGGAAGCACTGATTTCTCCCTGCTTTTTGGGAGTGTTGGCTGCTGATGGCTCAAAGCTGAGTCTTTCTCTGTGAATTACCCTTAGACAAAGGGAGGCACCTCATTCCAGGTTATGCCTCCTTTCTGGGAATAACTTGCCTCCACACTGATCAATGAGGGGTTCCAAGCCCTGGCCTCTTGCCTTGATTCAAGACATGTCTGAAGGGCCATCTCAGCTTTAGAGTTACCCATGGGGTCAGTTGAAGGGTCTGAAGAACTTGAGAAGGTCTGACACTTGGCAGACCTATGAATAACAGTGTTGAATTTATTTTTAAATTCTGGTTATATAGGAAGAAATGGAGAGAAGTAAAGAGGAGGAAATATGAAGTAAGATCAAACGATTGTCCTAATTAAAGACCAAGAGCCTTGCCCTGTGACTTCTCTTTAGGATTCTGCAGATCTTCATCAAGTGCTTCCATGTAAGTGGGTCTTTTGTGAAAGCAATGAAGAGACTGGGCTTCCCCCTGGACTTGCTTAGGATGGCAACTGTAGAGCACAGGTATATTTAGGAGTTTAGAGATATAATCCGAAGATAATCTAGAACTTATGTTCTAGAACTTTGCAGAGACATTGGGTAGAGCTATAAACTCTATATGTTAAAAGGTTTAACTGGTGAATATCTGGATATATCTGTCATAGCAACAAATATCTTGTAGAATAAAATATAGCTTTATTTTCTAAATATTCAAGGAACTAATAGCAAAACTAATAAATGCCATCAATCACAGTAAAAGAAGGGTAAAATTTCATAGAAATAGAAAGATCTTCACCAAAATCCAAGATGGATTTTTAAAAAAGATTTTACTTATTTATTTGTCCGAGAGAGAGCAGGAGAGCACAAGCAGGGGGAGTGGCAGGCAAAGGGAGAAACAGGTTCCTCACTGAGCAAGGAGCCCAATGTGGGACTCAATCCCAGGACTGATCCCAGGACCAATCCCCTGAGCCAAAAGCAGGTGCTTGCCTTGAGTCACCCAGATGTTCCTAGAAAAGATGGATTTTTATATGTCATTACTTGACTTCGTTATAAAAAAATGAGATAGCAAGAAAAATTAAAAGTTCATTTTCCAAGAAAATTTTAAAAAATAAATTAGGTTCATCCATATATCATTACATGTAAAAATAATCAAAATTTTTGTCTCTGATTAAAACATTACCCAAAGTGTTCCCTGAGGTTTTATTCATTAAACAACAACAAACGGGGCACCTGGGTGAAGCAGTTTGTTGGGCATCAGACTCTTGGTTTCAGCTCAGGTCCTGATCTCGGGGTTGTGAGACTGAACCCTGTGACAGGCTTTGAGTTTAGCATGGAGTCTGCCTGAGACTCTCCCTCTGAGCCCCGCTCTTGCGCTCTCGCTCAAATAAATAAAAATAAATCTTAAAAAAAAATAAACAACAAACCCCCACAACTATCCTCTGGAGGGGTACCTCTGCAAATGAATACAACTGTGAATTTTAAGTCCTTCTAGAAAATAGACAAATGGATTAATTTCTGGGGAACCATTTCTACCCTGTTACTGGGGTTTTTGATGGTTGTGACTTGCCTGGGAAAAGCACAAATTTGAACTGAAAACAAAACAGCAAATTAAGAGAGCCATCTACTGGCAGGTCATTGAAATCTGTTTAATTCACTAGGTTTTTATGCTGAATGTACTTCGTAAGTAATACTATGATACACTTTCTTGGATAAATTTAATGTGACCAACTTTCATGCTATTCTTTGTATGAAGGAGGATATCTTTAATATAATAGTTATAACCTGAAACACAGATACCCATGTTTAGAAGTTATTCTTTAAAAATTTTTTTTTTTAAAGATTTTATTTATTTATTTGAGAGAGAGAGAGTGAGAGACAGAGAGCATGAGAGGGAGGAGGGTCAGAGGGAGAAGCAGACTCCCCGCCGAGCAGGGAGCCCGATGCGGGACTCGATCCCGGGACTCCAGGATCATGACCTGAGCCAAAGGCAGTCGCTTAACCAACTGAGCCACCCAGGCACCCTACGACTGCCTTTGGCTCAGGTCATGATCCTGGAGTCCCTGGATCAAATCCCTGGATCGAGTCCTGCATCAGGCTCCCTGCTCAGCAGGGAGTCTGCTTCTCCCTCTGACCCTCCCGA
>NC_138372.1:46824809-46832507 GCF_054177405.1 Leptonychotes weddellii
TCTCAAATAAATAAATAAAATCTTTAAAAAAAAAAAAATTTTAGCCAACTTGGCTATTACACAAAGAATGATGATGATAAGCTATATGATGTTTAGTAAAGTGAGTATAATAAGAGCAGACAATATATGTCTAGCACTGGCCCATGTAATTTCCTTATATTAATTTTTATAATCTTCACAACAGTCTTATAAAGTAGGTGCTATTATTATCCTCATTTTATAGATGAGAAGACTGAGCACAAAGAAGTTAGATATCTTGCCCCTAAGTCAAACAGCTAATAAGTGTCAGCACTTGGATTAAGACTCAAGTAATTTGGCTGTGCAGTCCATACTCTTTTTTTTTTTTTTTTAAGATTTTATTTATTTATTTGAGAGAGAGACACAGGAAGAGAGGGAACACAAGCAAGGGGAGTGGGAGAGAGGGAAGCAGGCTTCCTGCTGAGCAGGGAGCCCGATGCGGGGCTCGATCCCAGGACCCTGGGATCATGACCTGAGCCGAAGGCAGACACTTAATGACTGAGCCTCCCAGGCACCCCAACGCAGTCCATTCTCTTAACTATAACCAGATACAAAAATATATTGAGTTCATGTTATGTAATCAGCATTGTTATGGCTTATAGAGAGACTCCTGAAATTGAGCTACAGATATAATGCAATTCCTATAAAAATTCTAGCTGACTTTCTTTTTGCAGAAATTGACAAGATGATCCTAAAATTCTTAAAGAAATGCAAGCAACCGGCAGCAGCAAAAACAATTTTGAAAAAGAACAAAATTGGAAGACTCTCATTTCCCAATTTTGAAACTTATCACAATGTTACAGTAATGAAAGAAAATATGGTACCAGCATAAGGATAGACATATATTTAAAAAGAATAGAGGGAAAAACAAAATAAAAAAATAAAAAAAAAAATAAAAAGAATAGAGGGGCACCTGGCTGGCTCAGTCGGTGGAGCATGCAGGGTCGAGCCCCACGTTGGGTGCAGAGATTACTTAAAAGTAAGGTCTTTAAGGGGCGCCTGGGTGGCTCAGTCTTTAAGTGTCTGCCTTCAGCTCAGGTCATGATCCCGGGGTCCTGGGATCGAGCTCCACATCGGGCTCCCTGCTCCGTAGGAAGTCTGCTTCTCTCTCTCCCACTCCTCCTGCTTGTGTTCCCTCTCTCGCTGTCTCTCTCTCTGTCAGATAAATAAATAAAATCTTAAAAAAAAAAGTAAGGTCTTTAAAAAAAACAATAGAATTATGACTCCAGAAATACACCTATATATTTACGGGCAATTGATTCGCGACAGGAATGCCAACACAATTTAGTGGTGAAGGAATAGTCTTGTCTTTTTAAAAAATTCTTTATTTAATTCAATTTAGTTAACATATACTGTATTATTAGTTTCAGGTGTAGGAATAGTCTTTTCAACAAATGGTACTAGGACAACTGGAAGTCCACATGCAAAAGAATGAAGCTTTACCTCCTATCATATACCAAAAGGAACTCAAACTGGATCAAAGACCTAAATATAAAACAAACAAACAAAAACAGAAAAAAAACCCTAAACGTAAGATCTAAAACTATAATGTTCCATCTTCCTACCTTGCCAAAAAATACTTTTATAACAACAAGTTGAAAATTTTGTTTAAGTTTATGGTTTTATATAACTGAATGTCATCCAAATATCAAAGATGATTGAATTTAACTATTATTATACATGTTTGTACATCCTGTTGATGAGTTGGGAATATTTGAATTAGTAATAAAACAAAGATATACATAATTCATAAATTATTGTATGCTGTATTAGCTTGCTAGGGCTGCCATAATAAATAAAGTACCACAAATTAGTGGCTTAAATAACAGAAATCTATTGTCTCACATTTCTGGAGGCAGAAGTCTGTGATTATTTGAGTTGCCAGCTAAACTAGACAATTTTTTCTTGAAACACCATTTTTACATGAAAGAGTAACTGGCAAACTATGTTTATTCAGACTTTGGCATTTGACAGAATTTTTTTCAAAAATGAATGAAGTATACCTGTTACTTCAATAAAAACTACACAATATTTTTTGTTGATAATAAAATTTGAGATTTTCAGTGAAAAATAGAATGTAGGAGAACTATCTGCCACAGTGAGCTTGTCAGCTTCCAAATACTTACAGACCTTTCTGACTAGAGAAGTACACAGGTGAAGCACATTCCCACCTTAGGGGTTTTGCACTGCCTGTTCCTTCTGTCTAAATGCTGTTCCCTTCCATCTGCTTGCCTTCCTCCCTTACCTCCCTTAAATTTTCAATCACATGTCACCTTCTAAATGAGGTCTACCTCCAGTGCCATATTTAAAGTTATAATCCATCCCTCAGGCCTTTCTCCCATCCTCTGTTTTTCTTCCTCCCTCCACCTCCAAAAGACTTATTACCTTCTTTTTTTTTTTTTTAGGTTTTATTTATTTATTTGACAGAGAGAGAGAACACAAGCAGGAGGAGTGGGAGAGGGAGAAGCAGGTTCCCTGTGAAGCAGGGAGCCCAATGCGGGGCTCGATCTCAGGATCCTGGGATCATGACCTGCGCTGAAGGCAGACGCTTAACAACTGAGCCACCCAGGCACCCTTGACTTATTACCTTCTACCATTCTACATAATTTACTTATTTTATTTTTTTAAAGTTTATTTATTTTTGTTAGTAATCTCTACACCCAATGTGGGGCTGAAACTCACAACCTCGAGATCAAGAGTGGCATGCTCTTCTGACTGAGCCAGTCAGGTGTCCCTACTTTATTTTTTGTTTGTTCCATCTTATCCAACTAAAATGTAAGCTCCTCGAGAAGAGGAATCATTGTGTTTGTTCACAGATACAACCCAAGCCCCTAAAATAGTGCCTAACACATTGTAGGCAATCCATTACATATTCAGTATATTAACAAATGTTTGTAATAGTATTTAAAATTTTTTTTTAAAAGATTTTATTTATTTATCTATTGGAGAGTGAGCGAGAGAGAAACAGCATGAGAGAGGAGAGGGTCAGAGGGAGAAGCAGGCTCCCCGCTGAGCTGGGAGCCCGATGCGGGACTCGATCCCAGGACCCTGGGATCATGACCTGAGCCGAAGGCAGTCGCTCAACCAACTGAGCCACCCAGGCGCCCTGTAATAGTATTTTAATATATTCATAAAAAGTTACGATTATGCATCAAATTCTTAGGGGTCACTATCTCGATCGTAGTATGTTTCCTCAATGTTTGAATTTTTATCAAAAATCTAGGTTATTTTAAGATTTTATTTATTTATTTTAGAGAGAGAAAGTGCACATCCATGTGCACAAGCAGATGGAGGGGAAGAGGGAGAGGCAGAGAATCTCAAGCAGACTCCATGCTGGGCGCGGAGCCCAATGAGGGGCTCGATATCACAACCCCAAGATCATGACCTGAGCCAAAACCAAGAGTCAGATGCTTAACTGACTGAGCCACCCAGGCTCTTCAAAGACCTAAGTTATTTAAAAAATCAGAATATATGGGGCGCCTGGGTGGCTCAGTCGTTAAGCGTCTGCCTTCGGCTCAGGTCATGACTCCAGCATCCTGGGATCGAGCCCCACACTGGGCTCTCTGCTCTGCAGGAAGCCTGCTTCTCCCTCTCCCATTCCCCCTGCTTGTGTTCCTTCTCTCGCTATGTCTCTCTCTGTCAAATAAATAAATAAAATCTTTAAAAAAAAAAAATCAGAATATATATGTAGAGGGGCACCTGGGTGACTCAGTCGCTTAAGCATCTGCCTTTGGCTCAGGTCATGATCCCAGGGTCCTGGGATTGACCCCCACGCCACACTCCTTGCTCAGTGGGGAGCCTGCTTCTCCCTCTCTCTCTGCAGCTTCCCCTGCTTGTGCTCTCTCTCTCTGTCAAATAAATATATAAAATCTTTTTTAAAAAAAGAATATATATTTATATAAACATGTACATATATGTATACACACACATATATATAAATATACATGTATATGTATATGTACACATGCATATCTATGTTTAGCCCAGCCCAAATTACCATCTGTTCTGAGATGGAATTTATTTTGAGGAATTTATTCTTATTCTATGCCACAATAAGACTTCGTTTTTATTAAGTCCTGTTCACTTTCTGCCTTATTTTATAATTCATTGTATATATTCTTGTCTTCCTCAAAAGATTTTAGGCTCCTCTAGGGCAAGACAATGTCATGCTCACATAGGCACCTGGCCAACTGAGTTTTTAGTCATGCCTCAAAGACCAAACATTTTCTTTCCTTTTTTTTTTTTAAAGATTATTTACTTATTTATTTGGCAGATAGAGACAAAGCGAGAGAGGGAACACAAGCAGGGGGAGTGGGAGAGGGAGAAGCAGGCCTCCCGCGGAGCAGGGAGCCCAATGCGGGGCTCGATCCCAGGACTCTGGGATCATGACCTGAGCCAAAGGCAGATGCTTAACGACTGAGCCACCCAGCTGCCCCCCAAACATTTTCAAAACTAGAGTAGATTTATTTTGAAAATGGCATTTGTCATTCAGTGGTACAAATTTGTGAATTTAATAATAAAACTAAATACTGGGACTTACTAAACATGATCCTTCCCAGCTTTTGTGTTCCGTAGAGACATCAAAAAGAATAAATATCAAGAGGAGTTTTCTTCTGGCTGCCTTTTTACTTTAAGATATATCAATCTAAGGTTTTTATTTTTTAATTTTTTTTTAAGATTTTATTTATTCATTTGAGAGAAAGGCAGACAGAGAGAGCACAAGCAGGGGGAGAGGCAGAGGGAAAGGGAGAAGCAGACTCCCCGCTGAGCTGGGAGCCAGACACGGGGCTCAATCACAGGACCCCGGGATCATGACCTGAGCCGAAGGCAGACACCCAACCATCTGAGCCACCCAGGGGGCCCCCAATCTAAGGTTTTTATAACTTAATTTATAAACAACAGCTTTTGTTATATCGAGGTTTAATATTAATATCAACTTATTATTAATATTAAATGAGTAAAACCTTTATATTTATAAAATATAATACAGGTTGTAAATCATTTGTGAAATGCAGAAAGCAGTAAGAAAAAAATTTTTTCAAAATTTCATCGTCTAGGGGTGCCTGGGTGGCTCAGACAGTTGTGTCTGCCTTCGGCTGGGGTCATGGTCCTGGGGTCTTGGGATCGAGCCCCATGTAGGGCTTTCTGCTCGGTGGGGAGCCTGCTTCCCCACCCCCACCCCCGGTGTGCTCTCTCGCTTTGTCAAATAAATAAATAAAATCTTAAAAAAACAACAACAAAAACTTCATCATCTAAAGGCAACTATTGTTGATATTTTAATCTGTATATCTTGATACCTTTTCTTCTAAGTGTCGTTTGTCATTTGAAGGAGTTGTGATTATTTTACAAGCATAATTTTTTATCCAGCTTTTTTCATTTGCAATTAAAACATAAAGCACATTTCCATGTTATTATGAACTATTGATAAACATTACTATTTCAATCTTCGCCCAATTCAAAGTTTGAGATTTGGTTTTTGGTTCAAGTGACAAATTGCCAGTATTAGACTCTTTCCTTTTTCTCCTGGCTCACTGAATTTCTGAGTCTCCTAACACCCAAAATAGTTAATAATTTTCTATCAACAAAGAAAGAGAGAGAAACTATATTTAGATTAAGAAGAACCTGAAATTGAGTCAGGCTAAGATTTAGTCTAACAGAAGTAATGTTTATGAGCAGTATTTAACTTGCTGTTCTTCCCTGGAGAGCAGTGTAAGGTAGAAGGAAGAGCATAAGTTTTTAAAAAATAATTGGAAAAATGGTTAACTTTCACAAGAATAGAAGGAATTAAAAGAAGGAAAGAGAGAAAGAAAACTGAATTTTGAAGTCATACTGACCAGAGTTCAAATCATCTAAAAGTTGAGAAATGTTAGACTAGCCAAGGAGTAGACTATTTACTGCCTACCAGGTTCCAGGTGCCTTAAACACATCAGTTATGCCACTAGCCCCAAGAAAGAGGAATCACTGTCCTATGTCCCCATGCCTTAGAGGGTTGCATATTATACTAAAAACACAAGAGCATCTTTATCATTCTCTTGCAGATTCCCAGTACTAATCCAGTACAACCTCTCACCCAAAATATTTGTTCTTATTACTAATAATGTTCAGCCCTCAAAGAAATGATTCTTACATCCTTAGCTCTGCGTAATGCAACTGTGTTCAAAGGTAGTGGTTTTGGGTTTTGTTGGTGGCAATATCAAAGATAAACATTGCTTCAGAGCATGGGGAGGATTTGAGTGGTAAAATGCTTAGGTAAGAAAAAAAAAAGACAATTACCTTGTCAAATCCTTTCTCTTAGAAACCATGAATGCACTAGAGTCTTTTTTTTTTTTTTTTTAAGATTTTATTTATTTATTTGACAGAGAGAGACACAGCGAGAGGGGGAACACAAGCAGGGGGAGTGGGAGAGGGAGAAGCAGGCTCCCTGCCCGATGTGGGACTCGATCCCAGGACCCTGGGATCATGACCTGAGCCGAAGGCAGTCGCTCAACCGACTGAGCCACCCAGGCGAATGATTAGAATGCACTAGATTCTTGAATAGCAAGGAATCCTTTCACCATAAAGCTAGTCGTTCACTTTGTTGCTTCTGTTCCTATTCCATTTTGTGCCTCCTTGCAAGGTACTTATGAATTAGCATGGTATTTGCAACAATTGTATAAGGTGACTGTGGTAGGTATTTTTAAAATGGCTTCCAATGATCCCCACCTCCTTGTATGTATGCCCCTTTGTTTTGTTTTCAGTTTTTTGGTTTTTTTTTTTTTTTTAAGATTTTATTTTTAAGTAATCTCTACACCCAGTGTGGGGCTTGAACTCACAACCTTGAGATCAAGGGTCTCACGCTCCACCGACTGAGCCAGCCAGGCACCACTGTATGCCTTTTTGTAATCACCTCTCCCTGCGTGTGGGCTAGAGATAGTACATTGTTTCTAATATGTAGAATACAACAAAAGTGACGAGATGTTATTTCTATGATTGGATTTTAAAAGACAATGACATCCATTTGGCTAGCAGACTCTATTGCCTTCTTGGCTCATGTGCTTTAAAGAAACAGGATGATATTGAGGCAAAGAAATGAGAGTGGCTATGACCAATAGCCAGTGAGGAACTACGGCCTTCAGTTCAACAAAGAACTGAATCCTGTCAACAACCACTGATTGAACTTGGAAGCACATTCTTCCCCAGTCATGCTTTCAGATGGGTCCACAGACCTTGGCCATAATCTTGATTACAACCCTGATAGAAACCAGAAAGCAGAGGACCCAGCTAAGTCATGCCCAGATTCCTAATCCCGCCAAATTGTGAAATAATAAATGTTGTTCTTTAAAACCACTAAGAGGGGCGCCTGGGTGGCTCAGTTGGTTGAGCGACTGCCTTCGGCTCAGGTCATGATCCTGGAGTCCCAGGATCGAGTCTCACATCGGGCTCCCTGCTCAGCAGGGAGTCTGCTTCTCCCTCTGACCCTCCTCCCTCTCATGCTCTCTGTCTCTCATTCTCTCTTTCGCAAATAAATAAAAATCTTAAAAAAAAAAAAAAATAAAACCACTAAGAGATGGGGGCGCTTAGGTGACTCAGTTGGTTCAGAGTCCAACTCTTTTTTTTTTTTTAAAAGATTTTTAATTTATTTGACAGAGAGAGACACAGCGAGAGAGGGAACACAAGCAGGGGGAGTGGGAGAGGGAGCAG
>NC_138372.1:46832607-46868651 GCF_054177405.1 Leptonychotes weddellii
GCCTACTTAAAAAGCCAAAAACAAAACCACTAAGAAATGGGTAATTTATTATACAGAACACATAACTAATGCAGTGATTGGTGTAACATTTTGCAGTTTCTTTTTTCTTATTTTTTTGAGAGAGAGTGTGTGAATGGGGGAAAGGGCAGAGGGAAAGAGAGAATTTTTTTTTCAATTTATTAACATATAATGTATTATTGGTTTCAGAGGTACAGGTCTGTGATTCGTCAGTCTTAGATAATACCCAGTGATCATTACATCACATGCCCTCCTTAATGTCCATCACCCAGTTACCCCATCCCTCTCCCCACGTCCCCTCCAGCAACCCTCAGTTTTTCCTATGATTAAGAGTCTCTTATGGTTTGTCTCCCTCTCTGGTTTTGTCTTGTTTTATTTTTTTCTCTCTTCTTGGATAATCCTTGTTTTGTTTCTTAAATTCCAAGTATCAATGAGATCATATGATAATTGTCTTAGGAGAGAGAGAATCTTAAGCAGGCTCCACGTTCAATGCAGAGCCCAGTGTGGGGCTGGATCTCATGACCTTAGCTGAAATCAAGAGTTGGATGTTTAACCAACTGAGGCACCCAGGCGCCCAGATATTGCAGTTTTGTTTTTTTTTAAAGATTTTATTTATTTATTTATTTGACAGAGAGACACAGCAAGAGAAGGAATACAAGCAGGGGTAGTGGGAGAGGGAGAAGCAGGCTTCCTGTGGAGCAGGGAGCCTGACCCGGGGCTCGATGCCAGGACTGTGGGATCATGACCCGAGCCGAAGGCAGACGCCCAATGATTGAGCCACCCAGGTGCCCCCAGATTTTGCAGTTTTAAACATTATATATTACTCTTAAGTGTGTGTATATATATGTATATATACATATATATAGGCTTAAACATAAAAAACATTTTATTTATCATAAAAATATAATTAGTGATGTTGAGCATTTTTTCATGTGCTATTGACTATCTGTATGTATCTATTGGAGAAGTATCTATTCAAGTCCTTTGCTCATCTTTTAATTGGGTTGTTGTCTTTTTGTTTCTGATCTGTTAGTTCTTCGTACATTCTGGATACTAAACCTTTATCAGATAAATGGCTTGCAAATATTTTTTCCATTCTGTGGATTACCTTTTCACCTCCTTCACAGTGTCCTTTGATGCATGAAAGCTTTTAAATTCTGATGAAGTCCAACTTATCTTTTTCTTTTTTGTGCTTTGGTGTCACATCTAAGAAGCCATGGCTAAATCCAGGTTATGAAAATTTACCTGTATGTTTTCTTCTAAGAGTTTTATTATTTTAACCTTTATATTTAGATCTTTGATCCATTTGGAGTTAATTTTTAAATATGGCATGGGAATATCATATGGTTAGGGATCCAAATTTATTCTTTTTTTTTTAAAAAGATTTATTTATTTATTTTATTTATTTTTAAAAAGATTTTATTTACTTATTTGAGAGAGAGAATGAGATAGAGAGAGCACAAGAGGGGGGAGCGGGAGAGGGAGAAGCAGACCCCCCGCCGAGCAGGGAGCCCGATGCGGGACTCGATCCCGGGACTCCAGGATCACGACCTGAGCCAAAGGCAGTCGCTTAACCGACTGAGCCACCCAGGCGCCCCCGAGTGCTGGTTTTCTTTTCCTTTCTTTTTTTTTTTTTTAAAGATTTTATTCATTTATTTGAGAGAGAATGAGATAGAGAGCATGAGAGGGGGGAGGGTCAGCGGGAGAAGCAGACTCCCCGCCGAGCAGGGAGCCCGACGCGGGACTCGATCCCGGGACTCCAGGATCATGACCTGAGCCGAAGGCAGTCGCTTAACCGACTGAGCCACCCAGGCGTCCCCCAAATTTATTCTTTTGCCTGTGGAAATCCAGTTGTCCCACCACTATTTGTTGAAGAGACTATTCTTTTGCCACTAAATGGCCTTGGCATGTATTGCTTTTTTCTCCCTCTAATTGTTTTTCACTGTGGCAAAATATACACAACCAAAGTTTACTATTTTAACCATTTTTAAGTGCACTGTTCAGTAGCATTAAGTACATTCACATTGTGGTGCTGCCATCACTGCCATCTATCTCTAGAACTCATTTCATCTTTCAAAACTGAAACGCTATACCCGTTAAATAATAATTCATTCCCCCCTCCCCCAGCCCCTGGCAATCACCATTCTACTTTCTATCTCTGAATGTGACTACTCTGGGTAGCTCATGTGAGTGGAACCACACAGTATTCGTCTTTTTGTGACTGGATTATTTCACTCAGTATAATGTCCTCAGGGTTCATTCATGTTGTATCACGTATCACAATTTCTTACTTTTTAAAGGCTGAATAATATTACATTGTGTGTCTATATACATTTTGCTTATTCATTCACTTGTTGATGAACACTTGGGCATCTTCCACCTTTAGCTATTGTGAATAATGCTGCTATGACCAGGGTGTACAGCATGAACTGCTTTTTGTTAGCAAAAACCTTTCCCAGAAGCTCCCTAGCAAATGTTCCTTCACATCTTATTGCCTGGAATTGTGCCACATGTTCATGGCCTAAACCAAAGGAAATGGGCCACATTGTTTGGTTAGAGTCTAAACTATAGGCAAATCATAATTTAACCTGTAGGCTTTGGGGAAGGAATATCTCTGCCCAGAAGCTCTGGGCTGTAAGGAGGATGTGGAATCCATTATAAAACAAGGATGTGAGTGTAAGTCAGTTTGCACCTTCTGCTGCCAAGAGTCCTGAAAGCTACACACAGTTAGGGTGAACCTCAGATTTATATAGAATTTCTGCTTTGAAACCTTGAGGCTGGTGAATATACCTCATATTCCTGTCATCCTTGGTCATCATCTTTTTTTTTTATTTTAATTTTATTTATTTATTTATTTGAGAGAGAGAGAATGAGAGAGAGAGCACATGAGAGGGGGGAGGGTCAGAGGGAGAAGCAGACTCCCCGCCGAGCAGGGAGCCCGATGCGGGACTCGATCCAGGGACTCCGGGATCATGACCTGAGCCGAAGGCAGTCGCTTAACCGACTGAGCCACCCAGGCGCCCCCTTGGTCATCATCTTTCTTTTTGTGCTCTCACCTGTGCTTCCCTTTCCCCTGACCCAATCCTCTTACTACTTTTCTCCCTTAGAAATCTTTCCATTCCTTCTCTCATGCTCTAATTTGCTACAACATGATTCTCCTCACAGAATTCACTTCCTGGACTTTTTAAAAAATAATATTTTATTTATTTATTTGAGAGAAAGAGAGTAGGAGCAGGGATGGGGGTGGGGAGGGCACAGAGGGAGGGGGGCAGCAGAGGGAGAGGGAGAAGCAGACTCCCTGCTGAGCAGGTGAGCAAGGAGCCCGTGGACAACTGGGGCTCTATCCCAGGAACCTGGGATCATGACCCCAGCCTAAGGCAGATGCTTAACCGACTGAGCCACCCAGGTGCCCCTCACCTCCTGGTCTTATTGAATGCTGACTTTTCTCTGGATTTGGTCTCTCTGCAACTTTCTTGAATTTATGTGTTTTTATTTTTGTCTTTTTGTTCTCATTTATTCATGCACACCAGGTTCAGAGATGAGTTCAGCTCTCTCCTCATTCTGTAATCCTCTGATTTTATGTAAAAATCCTGTTCCATGAAGGATTTTGAGACATTTGTATATACCATTCTCTACCTTGCCTCATTCCTGGGTTATGAGCTTACATCCCTATCTACCTAGCTCACAATCTTATCCATGTCCAAGGACACCTGGTGGCTCAGTCGGTTGGGCATCAGCTTTTGGCTCAGGTCGTGATCCCAGGGTCTTGGGATCGGGTCCTGCATTGGGCTCCCTGCTCAGTGGGGAGCCTGCTTCTCCCTCTACCTGCTGCTCACCCTCTCTCTCTTTCTCTCTGACAAATAAATAAATAAAATCGTCAAACAAAAAAAATCTTATCCATGCCCATTTTTTCAACCATCATCTAAAGTTGATAACTCCCAAAGGTATATAGTGAGCTCAAATCTTTCTCTTAAACTTCATATCTAACTGCCTCCTGGATATAGCCATCTGGCAATTCTTTAAGCATTTCTTTTTTTTTTTTAAAGATTAAAAAAAAAAGGTTTTATTTTCAAGTAATTTCTACACCCAATTTGGGGCTCAAACTCACAACTCTGAGATCAAGGGCCGCAAGCTCTTCTGATTGAGCCAGCCAGGTGCCCCAATCATTCCTAACTCAACATATGGAAAATTGGAAAAGCAGAAACCTGGGGGTCTTTCTTGATTCCTTCTCCCCCTCATACCTCCTTTTGATTCTATTATCCTAATATCTCTGACCAATTCTTTTGTTTTTTTAAAATCACTATTTACTTCAGATTTCCCATTTTTTAATATGAATTATGAAAACAATATCTTAACTGTTCTTTTCAGCCCAAGACATTCTCCATAACACTGCAGCCTAAAATGCAATCTAATTATGTCATTCCCTAAATGGTTCCCTATATAACCAGGTTAAAGTCCAAGATTTTTAACATAGTACACAAGACCCCTTTAGGAAATAGCCCCAGTCTGTCTTTCCAGTTTTGTATCCTACCACTCCCTCACTCTCATGTTCCAGCTATAATGAATTTATTCTACATTGGTTGAGCCTCCCTCTTCTGCAGTTGGTGAATTATTTTTGCCATTTAAGTTATCTCAGGACTTTCTCCTCTAAGGTCCCTCAATTTGAGAGTAACTGACACTCCTTGTTCTCTTAATACCTTGTCCATATCTCTATCATAATGTTTATCACACTGTATTGTGGGACCATAATTTTCCTATCTGAATTCTCTTCATATTTCCAGGATTTAGCACAGTGCTGGGTGTTTGGTAGATATAAGCTGTGGCTAGATCGTGTGCGGCATTTCAAGACTAAGGTTTACTTTGCAGCACTTGCTGAATGTGGCTATGTAATGAAAAGGAGGATGGAATAATATTGCATTTAGGAGGGAAGCTGAATCCACTGAACTCACTTTCAAAATTATGAGGATTCTGTAGCTAGGTTGAGGTACAGAGGGCAGTGGAGAAATAGAAAAAGATTGAAGATGTAGGAGAGGTGATGGAAATAAGGTCACTTGGAAAGGAGGAAAGGTTGTAAGTTTTCCTCAAAATATTTTTTTTAGCTTTTGAAGGCCTACAAGTTATCGGTCTCATCAAGGGCTGGGCTCAATTTATCTCAAGATAATATTCTTGACCAGGGATTCATGTTACACATTTACTTATTAAACAGACCTTTCATCTCTTCTTGGGTTCAGAAGGGAAATGGATAAAGAAGTATTCTTGGTAGAAGTTAAGGATTAAAAGTTTACTAAAAAATCTTGAGTTGTGGGCGCCTGAGTGGCTCAGTTGGTTAATCGACTGCCTTCGGCTCAGGTCATGATCCTGGAGTCCCTGGATTGAGTCCCGCATCGGGCTCCCTGCTCGGCAGGGAGTCTGCTTCTCCCTCTGACCCTCCCGACCCTCCCCCTTCTCATGCTCTCTCTCTGTCTCTCTCTCTCAAATAAATAAATAAAATCTTTAAAAAAAAAAAATCTTGAGTTGTATCACAGTCAATGCTACTAGGATGGCTGGTATGGTTTCAAAGTATATGCCTGGGATATGATGACATTTTAGAAAGGTCTTGACACTTAAAATAGATGTTGTTTTATATATATATATATTTATATATATATATTTTATATATATATTTATATACATACACATATACATACATATATATATTTTATATATATATATACATACACACACAGCAATAAATGTTCTTTCATGTTTTTGAGTGCATTCTGATTAATGAAATATTCTGGTTTTAATACCTGTTTTATTATATAATCTGAATTACTAATTAAGAAGATGAAGCTCGGATGTTAAAAATAGCTTATATTAAAACTACATAGTATGGTGGCGCCTGGGTGGCTCAGTCGTTACGCGTCTGCCTTCGGCTCAGGTCATGATCCCAGGGTCCTGGGATCGAGCACCGCATCGGGCCCCCTGCTCCATGGGGAGTCTGCTTCTCCCTCTCCCACTCCCCCTGCTTGTGTTCCCTCTCTCTGTCAAATAAATTAATTAATTAAATATTAAAAAAACAAACTACATAGTATGAGTAAGAAGGGAGTGTCAGGGCTTCAGACATCACTCTGAACTCCCACAAACACTTATGGAGAGCAAATTACTCTGAACAAAGTACTGTGTTAGAGCTGAGAGGGACACAAATATTTAAGATGTGGCTCCTGCCTCTTAGAAGGTATATTAGCTAGTATAGAGTTCCAATTAACCAAATGCATAAGTGATTATTAGTAGATTATGTTACATATATTTTACTTTCCGTTTTCTATTCTGATAAGGCTCTCTTATCATTTCCCTTTTAAATCTTTCCCAACTATCAAAATTCTCTGTGCTTCAGAAATGGACTGTAGTGGCTAAACAAAGTGCTTTGTCCTTAGCAGCACTAATTGTGTATTTGTTGCACTGAAATGAATATCTTGTCCAGCTTTAACTCTCCTATGCTTGGCAATTGGCTGAATTGGAAAGTCAAAGACATGTTTAAAAGTGAGGACAGAATATTGCTGAGTATTGCAGCTGCCAAGAATCTCCGTTTAAAACCTAAAGTCTGTTACATAAATTATGTACTCTTTAAACCCTCTTCCATGTTCATTTACACAACTGATCATTGAAATTACTTTAGAATATGCATATCAATTATTTAGCATATTTTAAAAGCTTCCTTAATAACATCTTTAATAAGTGGATGCAATTATGTATTTATTTACTGCAAACAGTTATGAATAACAGATAACCTAATTATAGTTTATCATTACCTCTAATCATTCCAATGGAAAGGTTTCTCTTACTGCATTCATATTGTTGGTGCATGAGTATGGAAAGCAGCAGATTGTTTTCTGTGATCATAGATTTTAAATATTTACTCGCTAGTGCTGCATAATTCAGCACACTGTAGTTGGAAAGCAGTTTGTATGGTAGTGGATGCCTTGTCGGTGTTACAGAATACAGTTTCCCTCTGTGACTTCTGTGTGAGGTTGTAAAAATGGAAAGTATTCTACTTCGTTTTTCTAACCAATTAAAATCTGTTTAGCTGTAAATCCATAGAAAACCAATGTTTATGGTATATATCAATTTTATTTTGTGTAATTACCATATAGTTTAAGAATTCAAGCATTGTTTCTCATGGGCTACTAGTGCACAATATCAAAAATAAAATATATTCATTCAGGGGTGCCTGGGTGGCTCAGTCGTTAGGCGTCTGCCTTCGGCTCAGGTCATGATCCCAGGGTCCTGGGATCGAGCCCCGCATCAGGCTCCCTGTTCCGCGGGAAATCTACTTCTCCCTCTCCCACTCCCCCTGCTGTGTTCCCTCTCTCGCTGTCTCTCTTTCTGTCAAATAAATAAATAAAATTAAAAAAAATATATTCATTCTTGGTAATCTAAATCTTTATGAAAGTAACAAAAAGGCATCCAGACAGCTTGTTTGATACATGCTATCTGTCCTAAGAAATCAAAACAAAGTTCTGTATTTTAAAATATGGAACCACAGGCTATTTAATGAGGCAAGAAAACAGTTATTTTGTTTTGTTCACTCTAATAAATGTTACATTTAAGATCTTGCTATATCCTTTGTGTGATTGGTTACTTGATTGCCTTACCACATAATAGAAAATAAATAGTTCTAGTTATAATGAAAATAATCCAAACCATTAACCCGTTAAAAAAGTGAAAAAATTTTAAAATTTAATTTTGAACTTTCAACTCGGCATTCTGAAAGATTTCCTTTGCCATGTGGGTGCACAGTCCGGCAGTACAGATTGTTAATTTTTCACTCCCAGCTCTTACTATAATTTCTTACGCAATTCAGGAGCATGTGTGGCAGTCCTTGTTCCAACACAATCTTTCAGTACTGCAAAACGACCTAGGGTTACACTTCGCAATAATTTAGTATCATACTCCTTATGAGTGTGGATAAAAATTTCCATTTCATAAAAAGCGTTTATACTCTCTTGAGTTTCAATCCTTGAAAATAATCGGAATGTGGAAAATGCACACATTCCTTAATATTTTATAAGTATTTACCTACCGTCTCAACTATAGCTTGGCTTAGAGAACCTTCACAACAGGATAGCACAGAATAGCGGCATTTTTATCAAAATGGGTCTACATTTTTCCAAGGAATTTAGTGACTCCTCTGAAATCACATCTCGGGTCTGCGGCTGTCAGGAGGAGAGCAAAGAATGAGGGGGCGCAGTGCATACTGGGTCTTGTAGTTCTGGTGCCAAAGGAGAGGGCGTGGCGTGGCACGCTGGGAGTTGAAGTCCAATTGTCCCGCGGGAACTCCAAGCAGGCGTAATGTGGATTGTCTATCAGAGACACCAATTACAGATAGATACTTTCCCTTGGCTCTGCGCTTGCCGTATTGGTGACCTAGGGGTGGCGAACAGTGGGGAAAAAGGATGAAGTGGAGCATGGCTCTGTGGGCCGTTGATGTTGCTACGACTAATCAAAAGGATTTAGTGCCCCGGAAGTGGCTGACCTACTGGGATCGAAGGGGGAGGCCTTTCCTCTTACTACGGTGGCCGGGGAGCTCGAGTGTCTGTGGCTGCGGCGCTGAGGTCGGAGCGTCTGCGTGTGTACTGGCTGCTTTTGGGGCGGCTGCTGCTAGAGCTGGAACATTTCCCGGGTTGGTGGCTCCTGCACATTTTTTACACTTCTCCAGTTCTGTTTCGGTGAGGGGCGATTTGAGCCTAGCGGAGTCAGGAGAAGGTTGGGACTTAGTGTTTCTGGTCCCCAAATGACCGGGTTTTTGGGGGACCCTGCCCTCTGTGGAGATCCTGTGGCCAACTGTTTAGGCTCTCTTTGAGGATTTTGGCGCCTCCCTCATCTACTTTCTAGTGTAATTTGTCTTCTGACCCCTGGCCCTTCCTGGGCTCCAAACCTAACAAACCGTAAGCCTTCCTGTAGGCAGCTGTTCCCCTCTCCTTGTAGCTTTTCTTGGTATTCCAGATACGACCTCTTGTCCCCTAAGCTATCGCATCCGTTTAACTTTTTCCCATTTAAAAAAAAAAACAAACAAACGAGAGAGAGAAATGAAAATCAGAACCAAAAATTAGATTCTGAAGGTCTCAATCTTCTCATTCCTAATACCTTTCCTCCTTTTTGGCCTTTGTTACTTCTGCAGACCTTAACACACTCGCTTGAATATCTTTTTTTTTTTTTTTAAGATTTTATTATTTATTTGGGAGAGAATGAGATAGAGAGAGAACATGAGAGAGGGGAGGGTCAGAGGGAGAAGCAGACTCCCCGCTGAGCAGGGAGCCCGATGCGGGACTCGATCCGGGGACTCCAGGATCATGACCTGAGCCGAAGGCAGTCGCTTAACCGACTGAGCCACCCAGGTGCCCCTCGCTTGAATATCTTAATGCCTTTCCATCCAGACATTAACGTTCACTCCCTTTTTCTGGTTCTCACGCATCCTCAACGCTTCCACCTCCATCCCATCTAAGGGCTTTATAGGTTGGAAGTTCGAATACATTCTTAGGATGACTGGTGAATCTGAGAGACGTCAGTGGTCAACTCGGCATATCTCTGCTTATAGAGTTTCTATTTATTTAAGATTTCTTTGGCTTCCATTTTCGTTTTGTGTTGATTATTTTCCCACAAGGGGTTTGCTGCTACTCTACAGTTAGAGGAGAATACCTTGTCCGACAGCTCTTTGTATCTGAATTACTTAGGTGGGATATTTCCCCCCTCTATTCTTAGTCGGGACATATATCCCCTGTGGAATTTGCAATGATTTTGTGTCAGTTAATAGCAGATAGACACAAGGGAATGCTCTTTCTTTCTTGCTTGCTTGTGATCTCTTAATTAGATAATGAGTCATTGAAAGTAACCAGAGGGATTGGAAAAGCTTTAAAAGGTAAAGTCTATGTATGTTCCAGTTTACAAATTAATAAAGCTTCTTTCCTGAAGGAAGAGTTTCTAATTGGTACAATAATCTGATGCTATATTGATTTATCAGTTCATTCTCTGTAAAATTTTGGGAACGGTTTAAAGTTAAAAATTAGCCAATATAAGGAATTGATAATGGAGTAAAAAAGGTTTAAAAACCATTTAACTAATGCTCTTTTTCTCTAAAATGGAATGCAAATATGTTGAAAAATTTATTTGTTGTAATTATTTGTGGTATATATTTTTTTAAGATTTTATTTATTTAGGGGCACCTGGGTGGCTCAGTCGTTAAGCACCTGCCTTCTGCTCGGGTCATGATCCCAGGGTCCAGGGATCGAGCCCCGCACTGGGTTCCCTGCTCCACGGGAAGCCTGCTTCTCTCTCTTCCATTCCCCCTGCTTGTGTTCCCTCTCTTGCTGTGTCTATCTCTATCAAATAAATAAAGTATTAAAAAAAAGATTTTATTTATTTGAGAGGGAGAGAGAGAGATGATAGCAAGAGAGCACAAGCATGGGGAAGAGGGGAAAAGCAGGCTCCCCGCCCAGCAGGAAGCACAATGTGGGGCCTGATCCCAGGACTCTGGGATGATGACCTGAGCTGAAAGCAGACACTTAACTGACTGAGCCACCCAGGCGCCCCATGGTGTATTTTTATTTTTTTTTTATTTTATTTATTTATTTATTTATTTATTTTAAAGATTTTATTTATTTATTCATGAGAGACAGAGAGAGAGAGAGGCAGAGGGAGAAGCAGGCTCCCAAGGAGCAGGGAGCCTGATGTGGGACTCGATCCCAGGACCCTGGGATCATGACCTGAGCCGAAGGCAGACGCTCAACCATCTGAGCCACCCAGGCGCCCCCATGGTGTATTTTTATATATTTTGATACAGCTGGTAAAACAGCATTGTATACTCTTCACTAATACTTTGTAGACAGAAATTTTTGTACTTCCTGGCTTTATGGGGACTGTGTAACTCAAATAAGTTTGCAGTTTTTCTTTTCTTCTGATTATTGCACTATGGAAATCCTAATAGTAAAACTTTTGTTCTTCTTTGAGCAGTCAAATATAATCTATACATGTCAGTAAAATATAAATACTTGTACCCTGTCAAATTGGATTATTCCTAATTAGTCAGAAATGCTTTCAGCCATGCTTATGATTTGGAGCTAAATATATATTTCAGATTTAATTCACTCATAGAATTCTTGATTGGATAAACAATTAAGAGGCTAGATATTATGCAAACTTTTGATATTTTTCCTGAGATTTTATTCATTTTGTAAGCATTTATTGAATATGTCTTGCTATTTAACTATTGTCAGAAAAATCATCAAGGGCGCCTGGGTGGCTCAGTCATTAAGCATCTGCCTTCCGCTCAGGTCATGATCTCAGGGTCCTGGGATCGAGTCCCGCATTGGGCTCCCTGCTCAGCAGGGTCTGCTTCTCCCTATCCCTCTGCTGCTCCCCCTGCTTGTGCTCTCTCTCAAATAAATAAAATCTTTAAAAGAAAAAAAAATCATCAAAACATTTATTGAGAGCATCCTCTTGTCCTCAGCTCTGTACTAGATGCTGTTAAAGCATTATTGGATTTAATCAATATAACAACTCAGTGAGCTGGTGAACATTATTTACATTTAGCAGATGAAGAAACTGAAGCTCAAACAGTTCAAGTCATTTCGTTAGTCCAGTTCGTTTTGACTCTTCCCACTATACCACAGCTGCAAAGATGTGTTCTCTATCCTGGAATATATAAGGAACATTAATTCAATAAGTATTTTTTGAAGCAGCTGTTATTTGGTACATGATATACGTTATCTGTTGCTGGAGATATAACAGTGAACAAAAGAGACAAAAGTCCCTGCTCTTGAGGAACTTACATTATAGCAGAATGTATGGGATGTAAACCTTGCCTTCAAGAAGCAGCAAGTACAACCAATATGCTGCATTAGATTTTATGTGTTTTAGAATGTTAAAGTTGAGGGGCGCCTAAGTGGCTCAGATGGTTAAGCGTCTGCCTTCAGCTCAGGTCATGATCCCAGGGTCCTGGGATCGAGTCCTGCATCGGGCTCCCTGCTCAGTGGGGAGCCTGCTTCTCCCTCTGCCTCTGCCTCTCTCTCTCTCTCTCTCTCTGATTCTCATGAATAAATAAATAAAACATTTAAAAAAAATGTTAAAGTTGAAAAGAGAGATTAACTAGGAATGATTTAACGAAGAAGATGAGATTTAATCTAGAACTAAAGTAGTGACTGTAGATCTGGTAGGTAGAAACGGGGAGGAAAGTGATTCTAGCTTGAGGCATAAAAAGAAGAAAATTCTGAATTGTAGGGGAGAGATAAAAGAGGGAAGGACAAATAACTGGACTGCTTTGTATCTTTAGTTCCTTGCACACACAAGTGCACAGTTTTGGTTGAATTTGAAACAAATGTTTAAATGAATGAAGCTCTGACAAGAGTTCAGATATATAGCAAGGAGGAATTAGATAGATCTAGTGTTATTTTAGTGGGACTGGGAGAAAGGAATAGATTTGATAGCTGTTGGTGAAAGAACCAGTAGGTTCTGTTAATATTCAGTGTTGGGAGTAGCGTGGTGGCCAAAGGAGAAAGGGAGGCTAGATTACCAAGTTTGAACTGAGTGGACCAGGTGTGTTATTGATTTACTTATTTCATCAAATCATGAGATTAAAAAAAAAATTCCAAGATGCACCTTTGTTTTATGAACCAGTATGAAAGAAAAAAATATTGCCAATGTAACAAAGATCGTCAACTATAAGATGTATTCATTTTCAGAGTTAGAATGTAAATGTATGATCTAGAAATGATGAAATAAAGTACTCCTTATGGTTGGTGGACCTTATAACTAATTTTTTCTGTTTATAAATAAACTTGCAATCTTTGACATGCATTCAATCATTTAGCATTTATTAACTGGGCAGTCTCCTAGGTCACAATGATGAAATGGTGAGTAAATACAATTTCTACCCGCATAGAACATATTGTATAACTGGGGAGGCAGACATAAATCAAATGTTCAAAGAAATTTAAAGTTTGCAGTTATTTAAGTGCTATAAGAAAGGACTTGATGTTATACAGAGGAAAAACTGCTTACAAGAGGGACAGCAGTGTAGATAGGGAGAGGCCAGATGAAAAGATGAAAATATCCTGGGCAAGATGGTGGTGAAGATGGAAGTGGGTGGATTTAGAGATATTTAGGAGGTGGAACTAGGTGATAGACTGGATGTGAGGAATGAGGGAGAGGAAGGTGGTGCCTAGCTTTTTGGCTTATGTAATTGGATGGATAGTGGTACAGTTCATTGAGAGAACACTATAGGATGACCAGGTTTGGGGGGACATGGTTTGTTTGTTAATATTTTTTTATGGTGGCATCAGTTTTCAAGGTTAATTTCTTGTTTTTTTCTTTTATGTCATTGTTTGAATTAAGTATACTTGAGGAATGGTGTACCTGAAATAAATTTTTTCAGTGTTTTTTTTTTTTTTCTTGAGTGAGCAGGGATAAAGTTCTAGATGAAAGCATTTGGAAATATGTTGGTATTTGTTCTGAATTTATATGTAACATATTCAACCATATATATGAATAGGTATATGATCTTTATTTTCACGTGGGATTATGGGCAATAAATTGGGCATCTGGTTAAATTCTAACTTCATTCAATTAGTGTATATGTAAATTTAAATGTGTATTAGGGAAGAAAGACATGCTCTTGATTTTTCCTTGAAATGTCTCCTTTGTGTAACTTTTGATAGATGTTGAATCAATACAGTCAGTTTATTTTTTAAATTTTATGTTTCATAGTAAAGCAGTAGAATGTATAGAGCAGAGAGCATGGCCTCTGGAGTCAGACTGTCTAGATTCAAGGTGTGTTTTGCTATTTACCAGCAATATGACCTTGTAGAAGTTATTTAGTCTTTCCAAGCCTTTTTCCCCCTTAATCTATAAAATGAGGATAATAATAGTATCTGCATTATAGAGTGGCTGTAAGGATTAAATGAGATGATATATGTGCATAGGTTAACAAAATTCCTGGTATAGAGTTTGTGTTTATTATTGTTACAGATATGTGGTCTGAAATTATCTGTGTGTCTGTAACAACATTTTCATTATAGAGATCCTTATAACTAAAAGATCTCAATTGGAGAAAAAATTTGCTTGGTTAGTCATATTTGGATTTGGAGTAAATATTATGTAAGATAGTTTTGCTGATACATAATTGTCCTAGATGAGTTAACACATGTCCTCTTTTAAGTATTTTCATTAGAGATTATGTTTAGTCTACAGCTATAATAGGAAACTAATGGTGGCTTGGTTTGTAATTACTTATTATTTGTTAGGATTATTACTTTTATTTTTAGCCAAACCTTTCTAAACCTCATACTTGCTTTTAGTGCTTATGGAAAGGATAAAAAAGTAGTTAGACTTAATAAAGTCTGATCAGTCAATTTAATTTCCACCCTACTTTTTTCTCCCAACATTTTTCTTTTGAAAGTTTCAAACCTAGGGCGCCTCGGTGGCTCAGTCAGTTAAACGTCTGCCTTCAGCTTAGGTCACGATCCTGGTGTCCTGGGATCTGAGTCCCTGCTCAGTGGGGAGCCTGCTTCTCCTTCTGCCCCTCCCCCCACTTGTGCACTCTCTTGCTCGCTCTCTCTTGAAAAAAAAAATTCTTAAAAAAAAAGAAAGTTTCAAACCTATGAAAAAACTGAAAGAATAGTACAGGGAGTAACTGTATATCTTCTGTTTAGATTCAGTAGTTGTTAACATTATACCTCATTTTGCTTTCTCTCTCTCTAAATACACACACATCGCATGCTTTGTTTTTCTTGCTGAACCATTGGAAACTAAGGTGGAGTCATCCTGACACTTCACTCCTAAGTTCTTCATCATATATCTCCTATGAACCAGGACATTCACCTACATAGCTGTAATGCTGTGTGCACACCCAAGTAATTTAACCCTGATTGATAATACTATCTAATGTATAGGCCATATTAAAAATTTGAATTTACCCAGATGTTTATCAGTAATGTCCCTTAAAGCTTTAAAAAAATACTTAAAAAATACTTCCTATTGGGGCACCTGGGAGGCTCAGTCGGTTAAGCATCCAACTCTTGATTTCTGCTCAGGTCATCATCTCAGGGTCCTGGGCTTAAGCCCCACATTGGGCTCTGTGCTCAGTGCAGCGTCTGCTTGTCCCTCTCCCTCTGCTCCCCCCCCCCACTTGCACTCTCACTCTCAAATAAATAAATAAATCTTTTAAAAAAATCCTTCCAATCAGAGATTATGAATTTTCTTAGTTGTTATGCCTGTTTTCTTTTATCTAGAGCAATTCCCACCTTTTCTTTTTCCTCCTTCCTTTTTTTTGTTTTTGTTTTTGTCTTTTGGTCTTTCAAGACTGACAGTTTTGTTGAAGAGTCCAGGCCATTTTGTTTTGTAGAATGCCTCACAAAATGAATTTGTCTGATTGTTTTCCCACAATTTCAGGTTAAGTATTTTTTTAAAGACTGTTACATAGGAGATATTGTAAACTTTCCATTTCACCACTTCAGGAAGAATATAATGGCAGTTTGTCCCATTATTGGTAATGTTAAGATCAGTTATTTACGTTAGCCAGATTTCTACATCCTAATGTTATCTTTTCCCTTTTGAACTTAATAATTAATCTATGGGGGAAATACTTTGAGATTGTTGGATATTCTGTTTTCCAACAATTTTTTTTTCTTTTTTTTTAAAGACTTTTTTTTTTTTTTAAGATTTTATTTATTTATTCATGAGAGACAGAGAGAAACAGAGGGAGAAGCAGGCTCCCAAGGAGCAGGAAGCCCGATGCGGGACTCGATCCCAGGACCCTGGGATCATGACCTGAGCCGAAGGCAGACGCTTAACCATCTGAGCCACCCAGGCGCCCAACAATTTTTTTTTCTATCCTTGGTTTTAGTAGCCATGGATCTTCCTTACCTGAATCAATCATTGCATTGGTGGTTGCCAGATAGTGGTTTTCCAGTTCTCTCAATCCTACATGTTTGTTGACTATCTTCTCTGAAGAAGAGCTATTCTTCCTCTCTTCTATTATTTAGTATCACTATGTACCCAAGAATTCTTTAAAAAAAAAATTTATCGGTTATAAATCTGTACCATTCTTCTTCTTCCCTTTTCTTCCTCTTCTAAGATTTATTTATTTATTTATTTTTTAAAGATTTTATTTATTTATTGAACAGAGACATAGCGAGAGAGGGAACACAAGCAGGGGGACTGGTAGAGGGAGAAGCAGGCTTCCCGTGGAGCAGGGAGCCTAATGCAGGACTCAATTCCAGGACCCTGGGATCATGACCTGAGCTGAAGGCAGATACTTAACTGACTCAGCCACCCAGGTGCCCCTTCTTTTTTTTTTTTTTTTTTTGAAGTAGGCTCCACGCCCAGTGTGAGGCTTAAACTCATGACCCTGAGATCAAGAGTCTTATGCTCCACCGACTAAGCCAGCCACATGCCCCACCATTATTCTTTTTGATGATTAAATTATCTCAAATTTGATTAGTCAACTTCAAGCCAGTTGCTGTGGCCTTTGCATACGTTCACCTTGGTATTTGGGCACATTATTATTTTTTTGTACAATAAGATGTTCTAGGCTCACCTTGTATATTCCCTGCCTAGACCTGGATTAGTCATTCTACCATGGAGTCCTGATTCAATTTAGTTGCAGATGGTACTCAGAAACCAAGATTTGGGCATTGAATATACTCATCGCTACTGGAGTATCATTGCTTTAAAAATTTTTTTTTTTTTAAGATTTTATTTATTTGAGAGAGAGAGAATGAGAGACAGAGAGCATGAGAGAGAGGAGGGTCAGAGGGAGAAGCAGACTCCTTGCTGAGCAGGGACCCTGATGTGGGACTCGATCCCGGGACTCTAGGATCATGACCTGAGCCGAAGGCAGTCGCTTAACCAACTGAACCACCCAGGCGCCCCTGGAGTATCATTGCTTTTAGGTCCTTTAAATGGATACACACATGCACACACACACACACACTTATAGGATACCTTCAATTCAAATTCAGAACCACAAAATTCATCTTCACCTTCTGGCAGTTCATATTTGTATCTCCTTTTTCCTACAGGGAAAATTTTGATTCAAAACCATATCAGTATATTTACTCATCTAATCTCCTGTAAAACACTTAAGATAGTTTTGGTATTACTATACTGATATTCTTTCCAACAACAGATTTACCAATTAAAGATTTCTTTGCCATTTTATGTCCTTAGACTATATCCTGCTAAAGACCTATAGTCAAATTATGTGTTCAAAGTTATTTGTATTATATTTTCTGTGTGATTATGTTATCAGCTTAAAATATAAAGTTCCTACTAAACTACATTTTAATAGACTCTTTCTGTAAAATAAGTTATCTGGTAAAATGACTAAAGTAGCCATAATAACTTAAAATTTTATCATAATATGTGTATTGTTATAGGGAACTCTAGAACAGTTATATCACGTAGAAAATATGCATTTTTTAATCTTTGTAAAGTTTTAAACCCTTAGCTTTATTTTCAAATTGATATACGGTTGTTTAAAATTAGAAATGGGAAAAGGACATTCAACAGTTCCATTTGTAAGCCAAAACAGTTGTGTGTGTGAACATTTTAAACAATGCTCTTTTGACTGATGATACAATTCAAGCATTAATCTTTAACAATAGACATAATTGTTGAGGGTACTTTAACTCCTTCCTAAGAAATATGGCTAGTGTTATCCTTATTTACACCCAAAATAGTAAGATTTATATTATTTGTGTGTCCTTGGTCTTTGTATTTGAAGAATCCCAGTTGTGACTGTATGTGATATTTTTCTTGTGTGAATATTCTCATTGGAAAGGGGAAAAATATTTCTAAATAATTGTAACATTTTATATTTCATTTCTACTGTGGGACATAACCATATTACATCTTAAGTTCTGGTTAGTTATAAACATCTTGCATTTTAGAATGTAAATTTTATTTACTTATTTTATTTATTTATTTGTCAGAGAGAGAGAGAGCACAAGCAGGGCGAGCGGCAGGGAGAGGGAGAAGCAGGCTCCCCAGTGAGCAAGGAGCCCGATGTGGGACTCGATCCCAGGACCCTGGGATCATGACCTGAGCTGAAGGCAGACACTTAACCGACTGAGCTACCCAGGCGTCCCTAGAATGTAAATTTTATGGGGACAGGAACTGGGTTTCATGGCTCATTGTATCTCCCATAGTACCTTACAAAAGTAACCACTCAAGTACTCGATGAATGAATAAATGTGATATTTTGTGTTTAAATGAGGTATAATTACTAGTCTCAATAATATGGATGCGCCTTTTTGTAGCAGAAGTAACTAGTGGAATGGGACTTGGAAAAGATCTTGTCCATATTTACTTGTTAAACAAACCTCAAAATCAGTGTGTCCCAAACTGAATTGATGTTGCTAGTTCTACAATTCAGCTTGCTATTTATATCTCATTTTTTTTTTGAAGATTTTATTTATTTATTTGACAGAGAGAGACATAGCGAGAGAGGGAACACAAGCAGGGGGAGTGGGAGAGGGAGAAACAGGCTTCCCGCGGAGCAGGGAGCCCAATGCGGGGCCTGATCCCAGGACTCTGGGATCATGACCTGAGCCGAAGGCAGATGCTTAACGACTGAGCCACCCAGGCGCCCCTATATGTCATTTCTTATCCCCTGATCAGTATCCTGTTTGAGGTCCTCATTACCACTCATATAGCAGTCTTCTGACTAATTGAAGGAATTGAGTGTATTTAATGTGGAGAAGAGATGATGCAGTCTTTATTTTTTTTACGTTTTTTTAAAAAGATTTTATTCATTCATTTGAGAGGGAGAGCACACACACATGTGTGCGCGCGTGCGCGCGACAGCGCGCACGCGTGCTTGCGCATGAGTAGGGGGAGGGGCAAAGAGAGAGGGAGAAGCAGACTCCCCACTGAGCAAGGAGACCAATCTCAGGACCCTGGGATCATGACCCCAGCTGAAGGCAGATGCTTAACTCACTGAGCCACCCAGGCGCCCCTGGAGGTCTTTAGATATCTGATGGGTTATCAAATGGAAGACATATTAGTTTCAGAAGGCCCAACCAGGACCAGTTGGTGGAAATTATAAGGTCACAGGACTTTTGGTTCCAAATGTCTTTCAAGCAAGTGAAATTGTTTAAAATTAGCTGGAATAATACAGTTATGTGGATACTCTAGAACAGTTATGTTAGTAAAGAAAAATAGTTTAAATAAAATAGTATCAGGCTTTTAAACTTACAGCTGAATTTTTAGCTCAGTACAGAACTCATTAAGCACTGAACTCTGTTTTGGAGGCGTTCACTCAGAGGCTGGGTGAATGCACTTGGCTAGGATGTTGTAAAGGAGATCTTGCTATTGTATGGGTGGTTGAACCCAATTAATGATTAGTGAGTGAGTTTGAACCGGATAGCAGATTAGATTCCTGGGATGGGAATGATATTTTTTTCAATCTTTTAAGTTTACACATTTTCTTTCGCTGCTTTCTTTCACTGTTCACAGGTTAGGGGAGATTAGGGATAGATTGGAATGTATGGGTAATATATGGGAAAATGGTTAAGACCTGTTATTAATATTACTACTTACTGGTTAACTAAGTACTTTGTAAATTCCCTTTCAGTCCTGAGATTCTGACATCCCTCAGTTCTTGTAGAGGTTAGGTTAATTTTGTTAATGATTAAATAATTTGACCCTGTATGTTGCTTCTTATGCAGACTGCTTATTTCACCACTTGCAAAGTTGCATTTTAAAGTATGGAGGCTCCAACCATTCATAGTTACCTTGGACCTGTCAGAGGTTACCTGACATAATTAAAATTTAGTTATCAAACTAGAGTAAATATTATATGCTTCCTAGAGATAAGATCAAGGAGATCAAGGAATGCTTAAAACAGCCCAGATTTCATTAATACTTCTTACTATAATTTTAAGTAAGTGATTGAAGTCATTTAAACTGCTTATATCCCATTTAGATTGTTATGATGACCAACTTTATAGTCTGTGAATGTGTAATATTCCGTGCTGCACAAACGGAGTTTTTTTTTTTTTAATATTTTATTTATTTATTTTGACAGAGAGAGCACAAGCAGGAGGAGTGGGAGAGGGAGAAGCAGGCTCCCTGCTAAGCAGGGAGCCTGATGCGGGGCTCAACCCAGGACCCTGGGATCATGACCTGAGCTGAAGGCAGATGCTTAACTGACTGAGCCACCCTGGCGCCCCTCAAATGGAGGTTTTTGATTGTAGGACCTTGGTACAAGTCACGTGTGAGGGTAAATGAACGCTCAGTACTTAGTTTCTTCTTTTTAATTTTTAGATTTAAGAGAATAATGCATAAGTAGTACATTTTATTTGAGTTGTCATTGTAAAGTAGCTGTGCATTGAATTAGTGTTTTTAACTGGAGGGTGTATTCCTGAGGAGTTGTAAGAATGTTTATAAGCTGTATCCTTGAGGCAAAACTATCTTATTAGTCCCTTATTAATCTTTTTGCTATCAGCTCTTTTATCCCTCTTTTGTTATTATTATTTTTTTAAGATTTTATTTATTTATTTGAGAGAGATAGCGAGAGAGAGAGAATGAGTGGGGGGTGGAGAGGGAGAAGCAGGCTCCCCAATGAGCAGGGAGCCTGATGTGAGGCTCAATCCCAGGACCTTGGGATCATGACCTGAGCCAAAGGCAGCCGCTTAACCAACTGAGCCACCCAGGTGCCCCTTATCCCTCTTTTAAAAGCCAGTTTCTGGGGCGCCTGGGTGGCTCAGTCGTTAAGCATCTGCCTTCGGCTCAGGTCATGATCCCAGGGTCCTGGGATCGAGCCCCGCATTGGGCTCTCTGCTTAGCGGGAAAGCCTGCTTCTCCCCCTCCCACTCCCCCTGCCTGTGTTCCCTCTCTCGCTGTCTCTCTCTCTGTCAAATAAATAAAATCTTAAAAAAAAAAAAAAGCCAGTTTCTGATTATGTGAGTCCTGCCCTTATTATATTGCTGTTCCTTTGCTCAATCTTTTTATCTTTACTTCTTACTGCCATCTACTTTGCCAAACCCCTAGCTCTGAAAGAAGACAATCCAAATAAATACTACCAGTGTTCTCTCTTTCTTCATATTTGTGACTTTTTAAAAAAAGATTTTATTTATTTATTTGACAGAGAGATAGAGCACAAGTAGGCAGAGCGGCAGGCAGAGGGAGAGGGAGAAGGAGAAGCAGGCTCTCTGCTGAGCAGGGAGCCCGATGTGGGGCTCGATCCCAGGACCCCGGGATGACGACCTGAGCCAAAGGCAGACGCTTAACTGAGTGAGCCACCCAGGCGCCCCCATATATGTGACTTTTTAAAAGAAATAAACATGCTGGGTTTACAAACAACATTTTTAGACTACACGTTCAGTGTATGAAGATAGGAGATTGGCAAATATAGGAAAAGAGGGAAAAAGAAATGGATACGGTAATTGATGTTTCTGCAAAGAACTGAGATGAAGAGAAATAAGAGAGCACAGATGACACGCCAACATAGTGAGAGACATTCAAGGTCAGACAAGGGATTAATATTTGTTACTAAAAATGCAAGCAGGTAGAAAAGGTTACAGTAGGTGAAAACTTAGAATGGACCTCACAGTTCATTTTATTTGATGGTATAGCTAAAAGCACATAAAAAATTCTAAATCAATATCTATATTTCATCTTGCTGCAGAATACCATTTGGGGAAGATGCCCAAGCATACGCAATACCTGTAAGTCTGCAGTGTTTTTGTCGGTTGTACTATGTGACTGAGATATATTCTGTAGAGTCAGTCCCTAAAGTTCTGTCAGGAGCTTTTTCTTGGCTTTAAATTCTCAGTGGATAAAATATTCTTCTATCTATTGCCCTATGGGAGAGGCTGATTACCTTCATCTGCCCTTCAAGGACATTGATTTGAGTACCCTTTACATTTATCAGTTTATAGTTTATCGACTGTCTTAATGCATGGTTATGGTTAGAAAAGTGACTCTCTAAAAATGACATCTGGGTCTCAATCGATGATTTTCATATCAAGTGTTGCAGCTCTGCGTTCCAAAAGAACTCTGCTTAATGTTCACTCTACTTTTCACATCATTAACAGTAAAGTTTAGGAATAAACCTCATCTGGTAGCTTTATGTTTACTAAGATAAAATAAAATAGAGATTTCTCCTCTTTACTGCTATTTTTTAATTAAAATGGATTTGTCAGAAGGTAAGCAGTGAACAGAAATATGGGAATGGTGGATGGTAAGATTTATTGTAGTATGCATTAATAAAGAAAGTCTACTTGAAAAAAGTTACTTTCTCTGAAGTTTAGGAAATAACCGTAAATCCCTTCTTTAAAAAAAAAAAAGAAAAAACCATAAATCCCCCCCCCCATTTTTTTAACCATAAATCCCTTCTTAAAAGTGTTTGGAGGGATGCCTGGGTGGCTCAGTTGGTTGAGCGTCTGCCTTCAGCTCAGGTCATGATCCCAGGGTCCTGGGATGGACCCCCGCATTGGGCTCCTTGCTCAGCGGGAGCCTGCTTCTCCCTCTGCCTGCCTCTCTCTCTGTGTGTCAAATGAATAAATACAATCTTAAAAAAAGGTGTGTGGAAATTGTGAAGAATGTTATTTTGATGGTTTTCCAGACTAAGGCTCTGACATTACATAAACTAAACAAGAATTTTGGCCTATCAGTTTGATCACTGCAGCAGTGAAACCAGGTATTTTTTAATTTTATTATTATTTTTAAAGATTTTATTTATTTATCTGACAGAGAGAGACACAGCGAGAGAGGGAACACAAGCAGGGGTAGTGGGAGAGGGAGAAGCAGGCTTCCTGCTGAGCAGGGAGCCCGATGTGGGGCTCTATCCCAGGACACTGGGATCATGACCTGAGCCAAAGGCAGCCGCTTAACCAACCGAGCCACCCAGGTGCCCCGAAACCAGGTATTTTAGGTAACAAGAGATTGAAATATACTAGGTAATGGGTAAATCATCACTTTATACCTGATAGAATGAATTTTAATTCATTTCTAATTTTTTAAAAATCAGGAAAGCTTTTGGAAAGGGAATTTGTGGGTGAGGATAGTTTAGAATTTTTAATGGTACTACTGCCCTTAAAGTTCATTGTGGTTTCATTTGTGTTTTTTGCTCATTTGTAGTTAAACTAAAAGTACTGTTTTCTTGCCTTTCCTTGGCTTATCTCACCAAGTATAAAAAAGACATTTTAATAGACTGAATGGACTCAATTATTAATTTATTCCTTTTCCTCTTTCTAAATCTTAACTACTATTTTAAGGAGAAAAAAAATTATGAATTAACTAGGGATATCCTCCAAGTCATTTTATTCAGCCAGAGCTGCCCTAGGGGATTGCATTGAGGAAGTTACATTTTCTACATGACTAAATAGCTGAATCTGATGTCTTTAAAAACCGGAAGAATAAAATTGTTTATCTTAAAAAGGAAAAAGCACTGTCTCAGCATTTTATCTTTCTTAGAAGCTGCTTAGGATTTTGTAATAGAATGTCTTCTCTGTAGGTTTCTTAGTCAAGCAGTTTCAGGTGCATTTGTAATTTCCTGTATTCAGTTTTTAATTCAGCAATTTATTTTTGAATATTATTTTAATGTAAACATTCAATGTAAACAATTTAAATAAAGAAAAGTACAAAAAATAAAGAAAAGATGATATTTCATCTCTTAGTTCCTCTTTTAGCATGGACTTCTGGACATTGTTTTTGCATATTTGTGTGTATGTGTGCAATTCTATATACATGTAGAGTATATATGCATATAGATGTGTAAATTATATTCATGCTATTCTCTCTTCCTTTTCCTCACCCTCTATAAAGTTAGGTAAACTTTTTTATTTTTTATTTTATTTATTTATAAAAGGATTTTATTTATTCATTTGAGAGAGTTACAGAGAGAGAGAGAGCATGAGCAGGGGGAGAGGCAGAGGGAGAGGGAGAAGCAGACTCCCCGATGGGCCAGGCGCCCGAGGTGGGGCTCCATCCCAGGACCCAGAGATCATGACCTGAACTGAAGGCAGATGCTTAACCATCTGAGCCACCCAGGCACCCCTAAACTTTACTTTTTTAGAGCAATTTTAGGTCCATAGCAAGATTGAGCAGACAGAGTTCTATATACCTCCTAACAAAATGTAGAACTTTCCCCACTATCAACATCTCGCACCAGAGTGGTACATTTGTTACCGTTGAACCTACACTGACACATTGTTATCACTCCAGGTCCATGGTTTACATTAGGGTTCACTTTTGGTGTAAATAAATGTATAATGACCTGTATCTACAACTGTAGTACTATAGAGAATAGTTTTATTGCCTAAAAATCCTCTGTGTTCTTTCTACTCATTCTTTACCCCTCTTGCCCCCATCCCTCACAAACACTGATCATTTTACTATTTCTGTAGTTTTGCCTTTCCAGAATATCGTACTGTTGGAATCATATAGTTTGATATACAGTGGTCTTTTAAGTTTGGCTTCTTTTACTTTGTAATATACATTTAGTTTTCCTTAATATCTTTTTATGGCTTGATAGCTCATTTCTTTTAAGTGCCTGAGTAATAGTCTACTGTCTGGATGTATTACAGTTTATTTATTCATTCACCTACTGAAGGACATCTTAGTTGCTTCCAAGTTTTGGTAATTAGGAATAAAACCGCTATAAACATCTGTGCAGGTTTTTGTTTCATTTGGGTAAATACCAAGGACCACAATTGCTGAATCATATGCTAAGAGTATGTTTAGTTTTGTAAGAAGCTGCCGAACTGTCTTCCAAGTAGCTATAAGATCTTGCATTCCTATCAGCAATGAATGAGAGTACTTACTGCTTGACATCCTTACCAGCATTTGGTATTATCAGTGTTTTGGATTTTGTGCATTTTAATAGGTGTGTAGTGGTATCTCATTGTTTTAATTTGATTTCCCTGATAACATATGTGGAGCATATGTTCGTATGCTTATTTGCCCATCTCTATATCTTTGGTGAAGTGAATCTGTTAAGGTCTTTGGCTCATTTCAAAATTAGGTTGTTCATTTTCTTTTCTTTTTTTTAAAGATTTTATTTATTTTTTTGAGAGAGAGACACACACAGCGAGAGAGGGAACACAAACAGGGGGAGTGGGAGAGGGGGAAGCAGGCTTCCTGCTGAGCAGGGAGCCTGATGCGGGGCTTGATCCCAGGACTCTGGGATCACGACCTGAGCCGAAGGCAGACGCTTAACGACTGAGCCACCCAGGCGCCCCTGTTCATTTTCTTATTGTTGAGTTTTAAATGTTCTTTGTATATTTTGGATAGCAGTCCTTTAGCAGATGTGTCTTTTGCAAATACTTTCTCCCAGTCTGTGGCTTGTCCTTTCATTCTCTTGACATTGTCTTTCACAGAGAAGTTTTTAATTTTAATGAAGTCCAGCTTACCAGTTAATTCTTTCAGGGATTGTGCCTTTGGTGCTGTATCTAAAAAGTCATTGCCATGCTATAGGTCATTTAGGTTTTCTTCCATGTTATCTTCTAGGACATTTATAGTTTTGTGTTCTACATTTAGGTCTACGATCCATTTTGAATTAATTTTTGTGAAGGGTGTATGATCTATTCTACCTCCTTTTTTTGGTTTGTTTTTTTGCATGTGTATGTCCAGTTTTCCAGCACCATTTATTGAAAAGACTGTCTTTGCTCTGTTGTATTGCCTTTGCTTCTTTGTCAAAGATCAGTTGACTATATTTATGTGCGTCTATTTCTGGGCTCTCTATTCTGTTCCATCAATCTATTTGTCTACTCCTTTGCCAGTACCAATAATGGCTTTGTCTGATTTTAGTATTAGGGTAATGCTGACCTCATGGAATGAGTTAGGAAGTATTCTATTTGCTTTTATCTTTCGGGAGAGATTGTAGAGAATTGGTATAAATTCTTTCTTAAATGTTTGGTAGAATTCAAGAGTGAAATCATCTGAGCCTGATGCTTTCTTTTTTGGAAGTTTATTAATTATTGATTCAATTTCTTTAATAGATATAGGCCGAATTAAATTGTCTATTTCTTGTGTGAGTTTTGGCAAACTGTGTCTTTAAAGGAATTGCTTCATTTCATCTAAATTATCAAATTTGCAAGCATAGAATTGTTCATAATACTCCTTTATCCTCTTTTTAATGTCCATGGGATCTGTGGTGATGTCCCCTGTTTCATTTCTGATGTTAGTCATTTGTATCCTCTCTTTTTCTTAGTTAACCTGGCTAGAGGCTCATAGATTTCACTGATCTTTTCAAAGAATCAGCTTTGGTTTTGTTGATTTTCTCTACTGATTTCTTTCTTTCTGCCTTAATTTTTATTATTTCTTTTTTTTCTGCTTACTTTAGATTTAATTTGTTCTTTTTTTTTTTTAAAGATTTTATTTATTTGAGAGAGAGAATGAGAGAGAGAGAGAGCATGAGAGGGGGAGGGTCAGAGGGAGAAGCAGACTCCTTGCTGAGCAGGGACCCCGATGCGGGACTCGATCCCGGGACTCCAGGATCATGACCTGAGCCGAAGGCAGTCGCCCAACCAACTGAGCCACCCAGGCGCCCCTAATTTGTTCTTCTTTTTCTAGTTTCCTAAGGTGGAAGCTTAAATTATTGATTTTAGATCTTTCCTCTTTTCTAATATATGTAACTTTTAAGGGAATTTTCTGCATCTCACAAATTTTAAATTGTATTCTTATTTTCATTCAGGTGAAAACATTTCTTAATTTCTCTTGAGGTTTCTTATTTGGCTCTCTGTTATTTGAAGTATTTTGTTTAATGTCCCAGTATTTGGAAAATATCCAGCTAACTTTCTGTTACTGATTTCTTGTTTAATTCCATTTCAGTGAGAACAAATATTATATGATTTCTGTTCTTTTAAATTTGTTAAGAGGTGTTTTATGGCCCAGAGTCTTGTCCATCTTGGTGAATATTTCATGTGAACTTGAGAATAATGTGTAATCTGTTTTTGTTGAGTGAAGTAGTCTGTCAATTATGTCCAGTTGATAGGTGGTGCTATTTAATTCAACACTGTCTTTACTGATTTTCTGCCTGCTGGCCTTGTATTTCTTTCTGTTAGAGGGGTATGAAAGCCTCCAACCTTAATAGAGGAATCATCTGTTTCTTCTCACAGTTTTAGCAAGTTTTCCCTCAAATATTTTGATGCTCCCTGGATATCTTTTTATGGTAATAAATATAGATCTATGTCATAATATGTATATACCATAATTTTGTCATCAGCAGATATTTGTGTCTATTAGCACACCAGTGTGCCAGGTATAAGGATACAGTAGTGAATGAGACATATTCTCTGTACTCATGGACTTTTTTATTTGAGAAATTATTATGTAAAATGCTTGTTTCTTCAGGATCATTAATTTCATCTCTTATGATGATGAAAAAAGTATGAAATTCATTTAATGTGCATTACTTAGATTTAATAAGTTTGAAAATATTTTCCTATGTTTATTGGTCTTTTTCTTTTAGAGTGCCTGGATTTTTTTTCTATTTGGATGTTTTTTCCCTTATTGATTTATAGGAGCTCTTCGTATATTAGAGACATTCAGTTCAGTTTTGGGGGAGTCAAAAGTTACACATGGGTTTTCACTAAACAGGGGGTCAGTGCCCCAAACCCTGCACTGTGCATTATTCAGGGGTCAACTGTATATGAATTATTAAACTAGCAACAGCTTAACTAGTTTGACCTTATAATAATAATTTTATTATTCTGATCTACCCTAGGTACAATGGCAATAAAAGTATTCTTAGAGCATAGTCAAGGATATGTTACAAAAACATTTTAAATGTTTCATGTTTGGGGGTATAGTTATTCTGAGTAAATAGTCAATAAGCAGGAATTTTGAGGAAAAATAGTAATAATAAAAGAGTAACCTAACAATTTATTCTACTCTAAGTTCCTTGAGGTTAGAAAATTTTCTCATTAATTTCTGAATCTGTCACAGCATCTTACCTTGGCTATTTATTTATTTATTTATTTAGGAGCCATTTTCTAAGGTACAGACTTTCCCCATACAAAATATCTTACTTTGTCTTTATGTTCTTCCCACCCACTTTAAGGGATCATTTTTACATTCTTGCTAAGGACTGTCTAGGGTATTCCTGGTAACCAATGTTGCAAACTGTTTGAACCAAAGTATTCCCCATTACCTACTTTCTTTCTGACTTAGAAAGAAAATACAAGGGGGCACCTGGGTGGCTCAGTTGGTTAGGCGTCTGCCTTCGGCTCAGGTCATGATCCCAGAGTCCTGGGATTGACCCCTGTGTCGGGCTCCCTGCTCTGTGGGGAGTCTGTTTCTCCCTCTCCCTTTGCCTCTCCTCCTCGTTCTTGCTCTCTCTCTCTCAAATAAATAAATAAAATTAAAAAAAAAAAGAAAATACACGTGTGTATATTCTCTTATTTTAAATATTTTAAATTTAAAAGACTCGTGGTTGGTGACTTTTTGGGGGCTTTTTTTTTTAAGATTTATTTATTTGAGAGAGAGAGAGAGAAAGCAAGAGGAGGGCCAAAGGGAGAGGGAGAGAGAGCATCTCAAGCAGACTCCCATCTGAGTGCAGAGCCTGATGTGGGACTCAGTCCCATGACCTTGAGATCATGACCTGAGCCAAAACCAGGAGTCAGATGCTCAACCAACTGAGCCACCCAGGCACCCTGGTTGGTGGCTTTTTTTTTTTTTTTTAAAGATTTTTATTTATTTATTTGAGAGAGAGAGTGAGAGAGAGAAAGAGCACAAGAGCGGGGAGCGGGAGAGGGAGAAGCAGACTCCCTGCTGAGCAGGGAGCCCGATGCGGGACTCAATCCCGGGACTCCAGGATCATGACCTGAGCCGAAGGCAGTCGCTTAACCAACTGAGCCACCCAGGTGCCCAGTTGGTGGCTTTTTAACAATAAAAATTTTATGTATTTATTTATTTAAGATTTTATTTATTTATTTGAGAGAGAGAGAAAGAGACAGAGAGCATGAGAGGGAGGAGGGTCAGAGGGAGAAGCAGACTCCCTGTTGAGCAGGGAGCCCAATGCAGGACTCAATCCCGGGACTCCAGGATCATGACCTGAGCTGAAGCAGTCGCTTAACCAACTGAGCCACCCAGCTGCCCCAACAATAAAAATTTTAAATTCTAAAAATTACATCTGTTCTTTGTATAAGATTTGGAAAAGGTGGGCAATAGTGGTATAAAAATAACCACACACAATTTTGTATCCAGAGAAACTTGTCAATTTTCGATTTCTTTCTAACTCTTCCCCTGCCACTTCTCCAGCTAGTATCATATGATGCATAAAATTTTAGATTTTGCAGTGTTTCCCCATTATCACAAACTTCCTGGAGACTTTATTTATTTATTTATTTGTAATTAATTATGTTTTAAAAAGATTTTATTTATTTGAGAGAGAGAAAGAGTGAGCACAAGCAGGGGGAAGGGGCAGAGGGAGAGAAAGAAGCAGACTCCCCTCTGAGCAGGGAGCCCGATGCAGGGCTCGATCCCAGGACTTGGAGATCATGATCTGAGCCAAAGGCAGATGCTTAACTGACTGAGCCACCCAGGTGCCCCTGGAGACATTTTTAAAAAAACATTTATTTCTTGGGATGCCTGGGTGGCTCAGTCGGGTAAGCAACTGCCTTTGGCTCAGGTCATGATCCCAGGGTCCTGGAATTGAGTCCCGCATTGGGCTGCTTGCTCAGCAGGGAGGCTGCTTCTCCCTCTGTCTGCCATTCCCCCTACTTGTGCTCTGTCTCTGTCTGACAAATAAATAAATCAAATCTTTAAAATAACCCATTTATTTATTAGAGAGAGCAAGAGAGAGCGAGTGCACACAGCAAGGGGAGGAGCAGAAGAAGAGGGAGAGAGAGAATCTCAAGCAGACTCTTGCTGAGTGTGGAGCCTGATGTGGGGCTCGATCTCATGACTCCAAGATCATGACCTGAGCTGAAATCAAGAGTCAGACACTTAACCAACTGAGCCACCCAGGCACCCCTTTGGAGACATTTTTAATGGATATGTAATCAATCATGTGGATGTACATTTTATAAACCTTTCTCCGTACTTCTCCAAATTTTGTTAAATTATGCAGTTTTCTGGAGGAAAATTTCTAGTTGTCAGTGACAAAATTTCCAATTGATAGACTTTTACAGCTTGTAAAAGTGCTACTAGTGATATACCTTATTTATCTATTCACTGATTCATTTAATAAACATAATTTGAGAACTAATCACATGCCAGGCAGAACTCAAGGACACTCAAAAAGTTGACCATCTAGTTTAAGAGGTAAGAAGTAATTACAGTACAGTATGATGAATGCCATGATAGAGGAGGACATAGGATCCTATGGGAGTTAAGAGCGGGACATCTCTTTTAGTTTGAGGTATGGAGGTGGGTAGAAATCTTACAAGTCTGACCAGAGGAGGTGAAACAAGCTGGGTCTTAGAGACTCATGATAATAAGATAGTCAAAAAGTGAGGGTGAGCAGGAAGGCCTTTTAGGTTGAGGGAGTGGCACATGCAAAGACATGGAAGCATGTCCAGTTTAGGAAGCTTTAATATTAATATTAAAAATGGCTTCGGTGAATGGTGCAGTAAGGGAGTGGCAAGAGAGGAAGCTAAGTAAAAGGGCAGATGTAATTTCTTTTTTTTTTTTTAATGTTTTATTTATTTATTCGTGAGAGTCAGAGAGAGAGAGAGGCAGAGGCAGAAGCAGAGGGAGAAGCAGGCTCCCCGCCTGGCAGGGAGCCCGATGCAGGACTTGATCCCAGGACCCTGGGATCATGACCTGAGCCGAAGGCAGACGCTTAACCATCTGAGCCACCCAGGCGCCCCAGATGTAATTTCTTGAAGGGCCTTGAATATTCTCAAGGCTGAAGGTGTAAACATAAGGCAAAGTCCTTGAAGAACATGTTTGTAGCTCTAATTCTCATTTATACATCAGCAGTTCTCAATAGCTCCCACTCAGACCTCACCTTTAAGCTCCAGATCTATATATCCAACTGCCTAGTTGGCCTCTCTAGAATATATCTAGATTCTAAGCTCCATGAGAGGAAGTATTTCACTGCTTTTGTCCTAAGCTGTATCTGCATTGCCTTGAACAGTGCCTGGCAATAACTTATTGATAATTAAATAAATGGATGATTCTTTAATATATCTCTCAGAGACATCTCAAACTATATATAAATTAAATTCATGATCTTCCTTCTCTAACCTGAATCTCTTCTGATGCTCCCTATTTCAATGGTTGGCACCTTTTATTTAGTTTCACAAGCCAGGAACATGGGTGTATCTTTGGCATATCTATCTTTCTTGCCTTCTATATTCATTTAATCACCAAGACATTGAATTTTTTTTTTTTTAAAGATTTTATTTATTTATTTGACAGAGAGAGACACAGCGAGAGAGGGAACACAAGCAGGGGGATTGGGAGAGGGAGAAGCAGGCTTCCCGCTGAGCAGGGAGCCCGACATGGGACTCGATCCCAGGACCCTGGGATCGTGACCTGAGCCGAAGGCAGTCGCTCAACCGACTGAGCCACCCAGGCGCCCGCCAAGACATTGAATTTTTGACACATTTCCTTATAATGTCTATTTATCTCCCTCTCTGTTGCTCCATTCCAAGGTATTATCATCTCTCTTCTAGTCCTGTAAAGTACTGGTAAACTCTATAATCATGTACTCTTCTCCTTTGCAATCTATTCTTTGTGCTGCTCTGGGAGTCAGACCCACAGAATCAGATTCTAATATTCCTGTTTGAAACCAATTGTTCTTAGGATAAACAACAAGATTCTTAGCATGGTGTACAAGGCCGTGTGTGCTCTGGCCCATGTCAAACCTATAGCCACATCTCAAGCCCCCTTTTTGGATTTTTTTGTGCTCTAGTCATACTGACTTTTAAAATTTTTCCAATGGACCATGCTTTCTCCTGCCTCAACTGTACTGTATCATTAGTAGCTTTTAGTACATATTATAAAATGGAATGTATTGTTAGAGAAATAAATGTATCAGTACTTTTGAGTAGATATTTATAACCCTAAAAGAGCAGTGTTCTGTGCAGCATTCTTTTTTTTCTGTGCAGCATTCTTTTCTTGATAAGTAAACTATCTGAATTATTGCAAATAAGCATAAGCATTTTAAGGTATAATTTGTTCCTTTTTCAGATTATATTGCACATCTCAATTTTCCCTCAAGTCAGTTATAAAACAAATATCTGTAAGCTACATTTATTTTTATTTTAAAGTAAGAAAACATCTTCTGTTGTAGATTTAAGCCATTCTATTTTTTTAATAAGATTTATTTATTTGAGAGAGAGAGACTGCATGTGTGAGCGGGGCGGGGGAGTGGGAAAGGGAGGGGTAGTGGGAGAGAGAAAGAGAGAGAATCTCCAGCAGACTCTCCACTGAGTGCAAAGTCCCACGTGGGGCTCGCTCTCAGGACCCGGAGATCATGGCCTGAGCTGAAATCAAGAGTCCCACGCCTAACTGACTGAGCTACCCACGTGCCCCTAAGCCATTCTATTTTTTTTTTTTTTTAAAGATAACACAAGCAGGGGAAGTGGGAGAGGGAGAAGCAGGCTTCCTGCAGAGCAGGGAGCCCGATGTGGGGCTCGATCCCAGGACCCTGGGATCATGACCTGAGCTGAAGGCAGTCGCTTTAACAGACTGAGCCACCCAGGCATCCCAACAATTAGGTTTTATATGAAAGTAGTGACTTAATCAGTTTAAGTGGAATCCTCCATTCTAAAGATAGTTGTCATTTCTTTTTTTTTTTTTTTTAAATATTTTATTTATTTATTTTTATGAGAGAGAGAGTGCACAAGCAGGGGGTGGGGTAGAAGGAGAGGGAGAAGCAGACTCGATCCCAGGACCCGGGGACTACAACCTGAGCTGAAGACAGATGCTCAACCAACCGAGCCACCTAGGTGCCCGATAGTTGTAATTTCTTATAAGATTTAAAACCACCTTCTCTCATTACAAATAAAACAAATCTTGAATAGTCTCACAAGCACCGAAGTGGAGTTGTTTCACTAAGTTAATTTATTGTTTTTTTTTTAAAGATTTTATTTATTTGAGAGAGAGAGAATGAGAGAGAGAGAGAGCATGAGATGGGGGAGGGTTAGAGGGAGAAGCAGACCCCCCGCTGAGCAGGGAGCCCGATGAGGGACTCGATCTCGGGACTCCAGGATCATGACCTGAGCAGAAGGCAGTCACTCAACCAGTTGAGCCACTCAGGTGCCCTAATTTATTGTTCTTAATTGTGAGTACTTGGAGGAGATTATTGTTTGGTTTTGTGTGATAATTTTTATTGTATATTTGGTATTTAATGTTTTTTGTAATTAAAGTATTTATAGAATATATTATATTCTGTTATGTAAAATGAGAAATTGGTTTGCTCATTTGCAGTTCAAATTGTATTTAATCATAAGTAAAACTTTAGCAGTATTGTACCATATAATATATACTCATTACTTATTTTTCTTTAATTTTTTTTCTTTTAGTACTAAAGATTTAACTTTACAGAAGAATGCAATCAAGTTATGGCTTTTTCTTTAGAATTTGAATATGGAGGCCACAGGAACAGATGAAGTTGACAAGCTAAAAACTAAATTTGTATCTGCTTGGAACAACATGAAATATAGTAAGTATCATTTAAAAATTGTATACATCTAAAGAAATATTTGAAGACAAATATCATCTGCCTTATTAAGTCACTCACAATTGCTTAAGTTTCTCTTTGAATGAAATATTTCTGTAAGGAATGTGGATAAGCCTATATCCTTAAGAAAGAACCACATATCATCATAAACATTGTCTAGAAATTCAGGCATACTATGTGGTCCTTTTTTCTTTGAACATTCAGAAGCAGAATTTATTTAAGTGAGGATAATACCTCAGTTTTTCAGACTCAGTTTCAGGCAACCAGGAAGCAAGCAAAATAGACCTTTGAACACACAAAGCAGACAGTATTATGTTTCCATACTGATACCTATGAATTTCTCTTAGGAGTACCCTTAGACCTTTATTTTTAACTTACTTATTCTTGGTTTGCAGACAAATCCAATAAGGATCATATGGTGGTTTTGAAACCCACCTTGGACTAGAAACAAATTAGAGATGAAGAAACTTTCAAAGATGGAGAAATACTTAGCAGAACCAGTTGCAACAGGAAGAAGTTCATATCCATAAAATAGGAATGATAACATTTAGCAAAACCCCTTCATAATGCAAATTTGGGTAAAACACAGTTGACAGTTGGCTCCTGGTTCACTGGAAGGCATGGCCAGCTAGCTATTTAGATAGTTATAACTTGATAATAATGAAATATTTCATTTTGAAAACTATGGACATTGATTTTTTAAAAAATTGAGATATAATTTACATACTAAAAAATTTACCCTTTTATGATTCAGGGGTTTTTAGTATATTTATAAGATTGTACACCTTCATCACTATCTAATTCCAGAACAATTTTATCACCTGTAAAAGCAAGCCCGGACCCATTAGCAGCTACTCCCCATTCCTCCCCACATCTCTCCAGCCACTGGCAACCACCAGTCTATTTTCTGTCTCTATGGGTTTGACTATTGTAGACATTTCATATAAATGGAATCGTACAACTTGTGGCCTTTTGTGTCTGACTCCTTTCATTTAGCATAATGTTTTTGAAATTCATCCATATTATAGCATGTATTTATCACCACTTCATTCCTTTATGTGACTGAATAATATTTTATTGTATGGCCATACCGCATTTTCTTTACTCATTTATTAGTTGATGGACATTTGGGTTGTTTTTGACTTTTTGGCTAATACAAATAGTGCTGCTATGAACATTATGTACCAGTTTTTGTGTGACTATATCTTTTCGGTTCTCTTGGGTATATACCTATTAGTAGAATTGCTGGATCATATGTTAACTCTTTTTTTTTTTTTTAAAGATTTTATTTATTTATTTGACAGAGAGAGACACAGCGAGAGAGGGAACACAAGCAGGGGGAGTGGGAGAGGGAGAAGCAGGCTTCCCGCAGAGCAGGGAGCCCGATGCGGGGCTCGATCCCAGGACCCTGGGATCATGACCTGAGCCGAAGGCAGACTCTTAACGACTGAGCCACCCAGGCACCCCATATGTTAACTCTTAAGTTTAACTTTCTGAGGAACTACCAAGCTGTTTCTCAAGGTGGCTGCACCATTTTACATTCCCATCAGCAATGTTTGAAGGTCTGAATTTCTCTATATCCTCACCGACACTTTTTATTGTCCATCCTTTTTTTTTTTGTTAAGTTTTTTATTTATTTAAGTAATCTCTAAATCCAATGTGGGGCTTGAACTCACAACCCAGAGATCAAGAGTCGCATGCTTTTCTGACTGAGCCAGCCAGGCGCCCTATGTTGTCCATGTTTTAAAAAAATTTTTTTTAAAGATTTATTTATTTTAGAGAGAGAGAACATGAGTGGGAGAGGCAGAGGGTGAGGGAGAGAGAATCTCCAGCAGACTCTGTGCTGAGCACGGAGCCTGACATGGGGCTTGATTTCACATGTCCCCAGCCGAAACCAAGAATAGGATGCTCAACTGACTGAGCCACCCAGGTGCCCTGTCCATCTTTTTTATTCGAGCCATTCCAGTGGGTGTGAAGTATCTCGCTGAGTTTGATTTGCATTTCCTTGATGAATAATGATGTTAAGCATCTTTCCATATACTTATTGGCTATTTTTATATATTCTTTGGAGAAATGTCTATTTAAATCCTTTATGCCTAGTTAAAAATAGAGCTACCCTATGACCCAGCAATTGTACTACTGGGTATTTACCCCAAAGATACAAATGTAGTGATCCGAAGGGGCACCTGCACCCCAATGTTTATAGCAGCAATGTCTACAATAGCCAAACTATGGAAAGAGCCTAGATGTCCATCAAAAGATGAATGGATAAAGAAGATGTGATACACACACACACACACACACAGGAATATTATGCAGCCATCAAAAAATGAAATCTTGCCATTTGCAATGACGTGGATGGAACTGGAGGGTATTATGCTACGTGAAATAAGTCAACCAGAGAAAGACG